>NC_056730.1:396723239-396943239 GCF_019279795.1 Protopterus annectens | reverse complement strand
TTTTATCTACAAACTTAAATACTTCATCTTATCATAGGTTCATAGTTGTATACTAGGCTAATGACCACTAGGGCTTTTATAAGCCTAGATGTGCAGTCCAACCCAATTGTGTCCCTGTATGTAATGGGTATTTACTAGGAGGGTGTGTTAGTTAGGAAGTTTCTAGAGGTTATTGTGGGGTATGTTAGTTAGGGCATTGCTGCCTGCTTCTGTCTGTCAGAGACATGGGGGCCAGACCTGGGGTGAATTCCTGATTTCCAATTCATTGGTGAAGGTTACTCTTATATAGGGTTAGCGGTAGACTTCACATGGATTGGGAGCCTGTTCCAGAACATGGTGATCCTCTGAGACACATATCTGTTTCACTAACATGTCTTATGTATGTCACAAACAAAATTTGCATCTTTGGATCTAGTGGTTCTGATGCTGTTCATTTTGTGGATGTGATAAAAGTCCATCAGACCTGGATCCAAGGATGCCTTGTATGCAAGGTAACCCGGTGGAGACAGAGTATAGAGATATGATTTTTAGGCAATCTGTATAGGATAATGTGTTTATACCCTGGTAAGGAACATTTGTGGGCATTCCAACTGTTGCATATGCTTGGTCAAGTACATGCCGAAGGGGGCATTATGCTTAATGATGGTCTGATATGGGCCAAATAAAGTAGCACTATGACTTCCTTGGACCTGGGTGTCATGTCGTTATTTGTAGGTTGGAAGTCACAGGTCATAGATTTTCTTGCAGCTTTGGCCACATGTTAGTCAAAGGCCAGATTACACATTCTACATATTTCCCAGATCTGTGACTACTGGGTCAACTCTTAGAGGTATCTTATCAATGGAGTAATTAGCCTAGGTGGTAGTTTTCACAAAAGGCTCTGTAATGCATTTCTTAGCATTGAATTTTAGTCTGTGACTTTGTCATCAATCATTTGTCTGTCAGGCCATCTTCTAAGATGTTTGTGTCATGGAGGGAATCTAGTTAGCTCCCAATTTGCTGTAATATGTGGACTTAGCTAAAGGTCCTTGACATTAGCCCTTAGCTCTGAGAAGTAGATGCCAAGTACAAATGGTCCCAGCATGGAGGCCTGAGGTACCCTGCTTGTGACCAGTCTCTTAGTGGAAGTGATTATCACCACTCCTGACTTTCTTGGGCCTATCTGTAAGCCAGCTGGTGATCCAGTGAGGTATATCGATGTTTATGCCCAGATTGGTGAGTTTGTCAACTGTACCTGAGTGGGGTATTGTATCAAATGACTTAGCCAGATCCAAGAAGGTGCTATACACCATTTTCCCTTCATCCATTTCCTTGGTGAACTTCTGAAAGAAGTTCACCAGGTTTAGTAGTCATGATCTTCTCTTGACAAAGCCAGACTGGGTTGGGTCTGGTGTCTGATGTTTCCCTATTTTATTTATTTTTATTTAATATTTGTTTACCAGGAAAGTCCAATGTGATAATTTCTATGATAATTTGTTCCATGGCTTTGCATATTAGAGTAGTCACGCTAATAGGTCTGCAGTTTCCAGGGCTGGTTGATGGTCCACCCTTGTGGAATGGGATAACTGTTGCAGTCCTCCATTCTTATGCTACAAAGCCTGCTTTGAGGCTATAGCTGAAAAGTGACTCGAGTGGGCCTAATAGGTAATGTTTCCAGCTATCTAGGAGGCAACCTGGGATGTTGTCCATGCCCACTGAGGTTGTATTTTTGTTCTTAGCAATTGCTGCCAGGACTTGCTCCTTGTTAATAGTTGGGGGTTATGCTAGTAGGTATTTCATGGAGGGAGGCAGGGGGGAAGTGGGGGATGAAGCTTGAGCTGAATTTCAAAGCCAGAAAATTTTCAATGTTGCTTTGTTTTGTGATATACCGTATTAAGGTTAGGATTCCACCAGTGCAGTTTGTTTTTACAGTTTGTTTTGGGCTTACTTTTAGTAGGTACAGCAGCCTCTATACAGCCATTTTCATGGTTGTACAGGATCCCTGTGAACAATTCCACATAGGTTGTTGGGAACCCTGGGTTGGAAGGGGCATTAAATTTTGGTAAACTATTGCTTAGTAGGGTGAAGTTTGCTTTGGAATAGTTCCTAACTGTTGCAGTGTTTGCTAGGGTTACAGAGTTGATTTTTATTTTGAAGGAGACAGCTTTGCAGTCTGCCTTCTTCACTGAGGATATGACACTGCGGGGGGGGGTGCATTGATTTTTATTTCAAAGGTGGTAGCTTTGTGATCTGACATCAACAGTGAAGACATGCCATGGGGGGGGGGGGTGCAGTTCTCTTTCCTGTTGGTGAGCATGAGGTCCATTGTTTTTGAACCTGGTGAGTGTGCACAGTATCTTGTCAAGGATATTTCTGTTAATAAAGTCCAGGAATCATTGTGCCTGTGAGTATGAGGCAGTGTAGGCTTCCCATTCTCTAGAAGCGTAGTTAGTCTCACATGAATAAGGTATTTGGTTTAATGGTGAGTATCTCCGGTAGGGCTAGGTACAATCTTTGGGATTCTAGGGGCATAGAAGGTGACCTGTAGGTTGCTAGGATATGGTATTGACTTTGTCTGTGGTGATTTGCATGTGGATAAATTCCAGGGCATCATCCTAAATGTAGAGTTATGTTTGTTGCCACCCTTTGTCCCAGTCTGTGTAGCTGATGGGCTAAATGTGTGGAAAGCACTGAAGTCTTGGGCTGCTGGAGTACTTTCTGCAGATTTAAACCATGTCTCTGTATTGGTACAAATGATTATTTTCTCTAGAATGAGAAGACCTTGTAGGGTATGGAGTTTCTTGTTTAGACCTCTAGCATTGAGCAGTAACACCTTTAGGTTTCTTTGAGTTTTATTTACTATGTTGGTAGTTTCATCAAATTGGCATTGCCTAAAAAAGGATTTGAGGGAGTGGATAAAGCTTTAGCCAAAATTCAGAAGCCTAGGGTAGACGGGTGCAGACCATCCTTTGCAAAGCAACGTGGTCTGTTAACCATGTCCTCCCATATGCTGACAGATATTGAATCCCCATAGAAAGACATCAGAAACTAAGACAGTTATTAACAGTTATTGAAGTCAATCGTGTTTTGTTCATAGTGTAGCATCATCGTTGATGAAGGTAGAATACTGCTTAGTGTAAGGTATGTACCTGCCTGAGACACACATATTCAAAGAGATCAACAATATCTCTCTTCATGTAGTCAAGGGAAGTGCGTCACTGGTTATTAACTCCCACATGGACTGTGATAGAATCATACTGGTACCTTTGGTGTAGTGACATCAGTGCGTATGTAACTTGGTGGAACTTGGCTGCAGATAAACAACTAACCATTACCTTCTCCTTGTTCAGTCTGGTAAATGGAACATCTGTGTATCATACAATGGAGTCCTCAATGACAAGAGTTCTGGGTAATTTGTTGACTTGCCTTATTTGCTTTGCTCTTGGAACACCACTGGGTGTATGAGTACATGTGGTATTTGGTGTTGCTTTTGGGTGAGTGCTGTAAAGATTGCTTATGATAGCCATTACCTTTTTATAGGCTTAGGAGGCCTTTTAGGTTTGGGAAAATTGCTTTTTAGTGCCTCAGCATAGGTTGGTGTGTGCGTGTCTGTGTGTGGTGGACGCCGAATGGTCAGTGTAGTGTGTGTGATTTTAACAGCCTTGTTTGTATGTGAGACTTTTGCCTCAAGTGAAATTGTGCATGTGCATCTCTCACATACTGTGCTTATTTTTTTAAGGATTAAATGGTCGTCTGTGAACATGAGACGATTACTGCATTGTCTCACTTTGCCCATATCTACCAAGCTGGCTGTCCGGACCCGTGTTATACAGAGATCTCCTTGGGGTAGTCTCCAGGGTTTGGCACTACACTAGGTTAGATTTTGCTACGATTTTATAGTAGTGCTGTTTAATGTACAGACTAGCTGCTCTAAGCTTGTCTGTGCACATCAGCTTTGTTTTTGCTATACTAACATACAGGTTTCAGTTCTAAAGGAAGTTTTATTGATAAAATTTACTTTCTGGGCAATTGTGTCTGCACAGGGCACTACTAGTCTCTTTATATAACAACACCAAGAAAGATTGTTTGCAAGTGCAGTGCTACAACAAAATGTAAACTACCTGGACAGTGCAATTTCAAGTACTAGGAACGTTTAGAATGATTTAAAGGCATTATCAACAAGTAAAGGGAAAAAATAAAGAAATAGCACTCTAAACAGTTTACTGATGTGCAAAACGGTAAATAAGTCTCTCATCTACCAAGTATGGAGCAGGCATAACTTGGAATCTTTCAGACTGTGGCTAAGATCCCAAGCAGATGGGAGCTCTGGGAAAATGATCAGGAAACAATTTGTTGAAAAGGAGGTTTACTCAAGTGCAATACTGGTTAGACATTTAGTGTTATGGATATATGGAAAACAATGGATGGGAATCTACTTAAGTAGGTAACACAGACAGTAGCAATGAAAGAGGGTTGGGAAGGACTTTGGACGTCAGAATAACATAAGGGACAGAAGCCAGTGGCTCAGCTCAAACTAGAGCTCAAGTGCTGTGCTTAGAATTTCTGAAACCTTTAGCTTAATTCCTCAGTGGGAGGTTGGGCAGACTCAAAGAACAGGAAAAACAGTAGCAAGGTAAACAGAAGGGCAACTTTTTAGTCAGGTATATACAGCTATAAAACATACTGAAGCACAAACCCTAGAGCAGAAATTACAATATTGTCACAGCTGCAAAACTGTCAGAGACTAAGGAAACAGACTGTGCAAAAAATTACAAGTAATGCTGTAATAAACAACTAAATAAGGTTCAGATCTGGCAGCAGAACACAGTTCTGTCACAACTGTGAAAAAAGCTACAAGATTGTTCAAGCTAGGTTCAAAATATATATTGAAAAAATCTATCATATCCCTTAAGTATTGAGTATTGCTGAACACATTCATAGATGAATATATAGATTATACCACTATAGCTTTCGTTTTATGTTTATTTATTTTATACCCTGAAAAGACTTGAAAATGACTCAGAAATGCCCTTTTCTTGATTTGCCAAGTAAAAAAAAATATCACATGCAAATAATGTTAACATTTCTTAATTACCACACCAGTTATATCTTTGAATTTGGGATCAATTAATTTTTTTCTTTCTTTCTTTCCTATAGCTCTAAATAGCTCTAAATATAACGCAAACAACAGAGGAGAAATAGGACATCTGTCTCTGGTTCCTCTGTTCAAGTACAACTTATCAGAGAGGATCCCGTCCACCTTAATTGTTCTTATAATATTCCTCTCCCAAATGTGAAAAACATCTTTAATGCTTTCATTAAAAACATTAACTTTCTGCCTTAAGAAAAAGTGCACTGACAAACATTGTATAAACGTAAGCTAAATTATGCACTGCTATATTTAATGCATTAATGTACCAAGCCTGCTGGAGAGGTAACTACTTGCATAATTATTCACATCCTTAAGTTTTAAACATAATTTCTTATATTGCATTTTATTTTTAATGAAATGCTTGTTAATCCTTATTTTAGTCTTTGATTCCTGCAGTGCTATCATCTCATCTGAATGGCTACTTAAATCCTCTTTTTACAGCCTTTTGTCATTTGATTTTATGTATGTATGCTTCCAGTGTCACATTCACTTCAGATGCATCAGAGTATATTTGATTTTTTTTTCCTTTTAAAGTACTGGAAGCTGTCTCCTGTACTAAAACAGCAGTTTGAGCTGCTTTACATTAAGCAGCTGAGAGTTTCTTCCCAGACAAAGGTTTCTTCTTCTCTTCTGGTTGATTGTCCCCTTCTTTTTTTCCAAATTATATCTTTGCTAACATCCAGGCAGCATAGTTACTGGTCAGTAACCAAATTCTATCCAGCTATAAACTTTTACTGTACATTTCACTCAGAACACACTGTTTAGACCTCATGATCAATTTCTTGTACCTGCTGGCCACTTGTTTTCAACCAAAAGTAGGTGTTAATGAAACCCCCCTACAAGTTACTTTATAGATGAAAAAAGCTATAGTTTTTCATGTTTGCCATTTTCTCATTTTGTTTTTTTTTAAACTAATATGTTGCGTAAACTAAGAAAATATAAACGTCCACTATGTAAAAACAGGAGAAATAATTGTCTTTTAATTTTTAAGTAATAGGATCGATAAATATTTACACCCCCCCCCCAGCAGTTAAATAACACAATCTTATATTAACTGTACCTTGTTTCTTTCCAACCTTTATATATTGTTGAAGTGTAAAACCCAAGTAGTTTCTTACTTATCAGTACCATATATAGCAGCCACTACTAAAACTCTTCCCAACCTCACATGTAGAATACCACTGACCAAGGATGTAGGGAGGCATAAGCACTGTACTGATTTCAGTACGTCTTTGGAAGAGGGGTAGCACTAAGACCAGAGCTGGATCCAGCACTAGGTGACCAAAGTAGTGTCTAAGGCCCACTGGCTGGGAAAGGGCTCACTGGCCAGGAATTATTATTTTTTTTAATTTACAAAAAAATGTATGTACTTTAAAGGGTGTTCTTCTTTAAGAACGCCCTTTGCGTCTGTTTGCACACACCTGTTGCTTCTATGCAACCTGTTTACATCTTCATCTTCTGCTCCTATGGAATTTGATTACAGGAAGACATTTGGACTGCTGACCAAGGGCAGACAAGTAAGAGGTGTGTGCGCGAATGCACGTAAAATTCAAATACGAGAAGACGTTTGGATTGTGAAGCATGGGCAGACAAGTAATCGGTAGGGGTGTGTGTGTGTGTGTGTGTGTGTGTAAGACGTAGGTGTGTGTGTGTGTGTGTGTGTGTGTGTGTTTGTATCTCTAAGACGTAGGTGTGTGTGTGTGTGTGTGTGTGTGTGTGTGTGCGTGTGCGTGTGCGTGTGTGTGTGTGTAAGAGGTAGATAGGTGTGTGTGTGTGTGTGTGTGTAAGAGGTAGCAAGGTAACATACTTCTCAACTGTCCAGATTTTACCCAATGTCCAGATTTTTGCACCATATTTTTGTTCTGTTCCTCATAAAATTTGTGATTTTCTGGGAAATCATTGAGGGCTGAAGTTACTAAATAATGAGGCATTTGAGTTTGACTTCATATCCTTTAGAAAAATACATACTAACATAAATCCTGTTGTTCTTGCAACTTTCTAAGTTCATGAGAGCATTATTTAAAATCTGTCCCGGTTTATTTTATGCTTTGTCCAGATTTCTTTCAGTAAGAAATAGGTTATTTCACTCTCACAAACCCCTACCTAACAGGAAACAAGAATCTGAACCCTGTACCTCAACTACCAAGCTGCGTTGTTCAAAGAACTGACTTTCAGGTACATTTTCAAGGAACTGAGTTTGAGTAATGGGTTAAGCATTTTTCAGATAACTGAGTTTCAAGTGTATTTTCAAGGAATTATAAGCTTCAAGTGAAGAGAAGTTTACTGCTGCTCATGATACGTCTATTCACAATGTGCAACTGTTTTGTTTAGTAAATGGAATCACTATTTTGATATAGAATTGAGAAACTAAGTAGCACAACAGGTAGTATGCTTGCTTGTGATGCAGAAGGCTGTGAGTTCTACTCTATCAGCATGTAGCTGGATTGCTGACAGTGTGTTGGATAAGATGCCTAGCAATTATCAGTCTGTTATTTTCCCATCCATTCCCTATGGCAATATTACCAGCTTAACATTTTGTAAAATAACTTCTTCAAGGGTAGCAGGCACTGAATTTGTAGATGAAACACTGAAATGTAAAGTTGTTTGCTAGCAGCAACCTCTTCATTAGTACAGTGTGTAATTATGTAAATTGTTCAGATGACTTTGACTTCTGCAGAGATTGTACATATTTACTGATATCGGTGGACTGTACTGACAGGAGTTTGGCATTTTATGGTTGAAATGTTTTGAGGCTGGCAGTCTCATGATGCATCTGCAGTCATAACATATATTTTATCTCTGTTCTCAGCAGCCAGGCAGCCGGCCGGCCCAAATTCCAAAGTTCGTCTGGCCCGCCTCGGATTCACCCGACGTCAGAGCTTCTGGGGTATAAAGGCATCAGCCGACGCTATTTTCCTCAGTCTTTCTTGCTGCGCGGTGCCCGAAGCAGAAGCTGTTCGCAAGTGCCGGTCGGTCAGATCCAGAGATTTCAGCTACCGAAGACTTCTAAAAAAGCTAAGTACCCCGTTGGGGACTCTTTCTTGCCTCAGCCGATGTCAAAGTAAATAATTGTTTAACTTGTTGGAAACAAATACCTCATAAGGATTTCCACTCTTACTGCCTTCCTTAGGCTGTGCTTCCTTCAACCGACGGACACTTAGACGTCGGTCGGAGTTTGCAGAAGAGTTTTTTGGATCCGCTTTTGCATATAAAATGCCGTCGGAGACTCCGACTACACATTTAGCCAAAAAACGCAAGGAAAAGGACCGACACTCGCGGCCCGCGATTTTGGCTGAAACCACGGTTAGGCCTACCGCGAGTGTCTCGGTTTCGGCTGAAACTGAGTCCTCGGTTCTTCCTTCTGCCGAAAACATACCTCCAACAACCGAGGCCAGAGAGGCCCCGGCTGAGTCGGCTACAGAAATTCCTACCGAAGAAGCAGGCGCACAAGATTTGTCCGACACCATTCCGTTGGACATTTCTACTCCTGCACATGGGGCAGCTAGGCCCCCTGCTTCTATGTCTATTAAGGCCTTCTCCAGGGCTAAAGCAGCTAAAATTTCAAAGGCTTTACCAACAAAATCTTCCTCTCAGAGACCTTCCTCTAGTTCTCAGATTCTCAGCCTTGCTGCGGACCTTATATCTCTGATTAGGGGTTCCCAACCTCACCCAGACAGGGCCTCATAACCTCCTCCTGACAAAAGGCCTAGGACTGAACCCCCTGAACCTCTCTCCTCTGATTATTCCTCGGATGGATCTGATTTATCAGACCATCAGGAAGGACCATACTCACCTTATGAGGATTCGGATGCAGAAGACTCAATTCCTTCTGCCTCCCCCCCAGAAGAATTTTCCTTTGGGGAGACTTTGCACTCAATGAGGGAACACTTTCAATGGCAGGGTCAGGATTTTTCTGATTCCAGGAAAAGACTAAGGACCTTTTTACACTTGCCACAGCATAGGCCTTTAGCCATCCCACCTGTACTATCAGTTGTTGATGATGCATACAATGATGTCAGTTCTGCCCCTGATTCTCTTCCCCCGGCCCCTGCCAAACCTGACAGATATTACAGGGTCCCGGATTCTCACTTCCACTTGTATAAGGCCCATGCTGCAGACCCAGAAACTATTTCTCAGGGCCCAAAGGGTGTTGCAGCTGCCACTGCCAAAAAACCCCTACCCTCTGAAAGAGAGTCAAGAGCATTAGAGAGATGGGGAAAAAAGGTTTACACATCTGCTACTCTTTCTGCCAGGGCTTTAAACTGTCAATTCCATATGATACAGTACCAGGAATTTTTGTTAGATCAGCTGAATAAAAGCTTTCCTCTCCTGAACCTTTAGACCGTAAGTCCCTTCAGGATTTGGTACACAACTCTCAGCAGGTCAGTAATCATTTCTTAAAAAGTGGCTATGATGCACTGGAGGCTTCATTTAGATCAGCTATGACTGGAGCAGTGATTCGAAGGCATGCCTGGCTAAAAGAGCAATCCTTGCCAGACCATGTCAAGTCTAAACTCCTAGATGCTCCTATGGAGAAACAAAGTTTATTTGGCTCCCCTGCACAGGAGATTCTAAAGAAAGTGGAAGAAAAAGCTAAATCTGTGCAAACAGTCAAGGATTTTCTGCAGGTCCAACCTCCGAGGTTCAGCAGAAACTGGCCTTCAAAGAATTGGTCCTTTCCAGACACCTCCAGAGCACAGAGGGGCAGGAATAGACCCAAGAGGCAGAGGTCAATCAAGAGATGCCTACAGGGGTCGTCAGTGGCAACCTGCCAACCAGAGGAGTACCGCCACAGCTGCGACCACAACCACTTCCACAGGACAGACACAATGACTTGGCTCTGATTCCGCCTACCAGGGAACAACTGGAAGCACCCTTGGGCGGAAAGTTAGCTTTATTTTCGAAAAACTGGCATTGCATTACAGGAGACAAATGGACATTGCAAACAATAGACAAAGGCTACAGGTTTCACTTCCACACTTTACCAAAAAAGCGAGGAATGCCAAACCTTCCACCAAGCCATAAGCCAGAGGCTCTAAAACAAATCATCAACTTACTTCGGATGAGAGCAATAGAAAGGGTACCATCTATGGAACAAGGCCAAGGATTTTACTCCAGACTATTCCTTATACCAAGAAAAGAAACTCAATGGAGGCCTATTCTTGACTTGGCCGCACTAAACACATATCTCATTGTACCAAAATTCAAGATGCTGACCCTACAGCAGCTTCTTCCCATGTTGGGCAAGGAGTCTTGGCTGGTGACTCTAGATCGCAAGGAGGCATACCTGCACGTCCTTATACGACCAGATTGCAGAAGACACCTCAGATTTCTTGCAGGATCAGAGCATTCTCAATTCTCAGCATTGCCCTTTGGCTTATCTACTGCGCCCAGAGTATTCACGAAATGCCTGGCATCAGTAATTGCACATTGCAGGCTTCAGGGAATTCAGATCTACCCATACCTGGACGACTGCCTAATACAAGCGGACAACAAGACAAAAATAATACAGGATTTGGCCTATGTCATACAACTGTTACAAGCCTTGGGATACACAGTCAACATCCAGAAGTCAAGACTAGTGCCATTCCAAAGGATAACATTTTTGGGTGCAGATCTGGACACAATAACTCAGATGGCTTTTCTCACAGAAGAAAAACAAAAGCAACTCCCAGTCTACTTCATGGCTTTGACAAGACAAACTCAGCTTACTGCAAGGAAAGTCCTGCAGGCCCTGGGTTACATGGCATCTTGCATAATCTGGATCCCGCATGCCAGGCTGCATATGAGAAAATTACAATGGTACCGAAGGAATGTATGGTCTCAACACAGACACAGTCTAGAAACCATGATACCAATCATTCCATGCCTGAAAAAAGAATTCCTGTGGTGGGCTCAGGCCTGCCAGACCAACAGAGGGTTGCCTTTCAACAAACCACAACCAAGGCAAACCATCACCACGGATGCCTCAGACCTAGGCTGGGGGGCACACATGGAAGATAAGTGTATCCAAGGCCTATGGTCTCAAGACCAGCTGAATCTACACATAAATCTAAAGGAGATGCTGGCAGTGAAGCATGCAATCGAGGCATTCAAATCATTCCTCCAGCAAGGACATCTGCTGATAAGGACAGACAATACCACAGTCATGTGGTACATCAACAAACAGGGAGGCACGCATTCCTACCCTCTATGCCGGATGGCAATGGACCTGTGGAACCTAGGCCTGAATCTCAACATTCAACTGCAGGCCAAATTCATACCAGGAAAAGAGAATTCACTAGCAGACAGCTTAAGCAGAACTACCACGGATGCTCACGAATGGATGCTGCATCCAGACATCTTCAAAAACATAACAAAGAAATGGGGAATGCCAGAGATAGACCTGTTCGCCTCCCCACTCAACCACCAACTGAAGAAATTCTGCTCAAGAGAATACCACCCACAAGCCTGGAGGGTGGACTCTATCTCTTTCAGCTGGAAGGCCCTGACAGTTTATGCCTTTCCACCTCTCCCATTGATGTACAAAGTTCTACTGAAAATCAGGGAGGAACAGCCAAAGGTGATTCTGATAGCTCCAGACTGGCCAAGGCAGCATTGGTATCCGCTTCTGAGAAGCATGTCTCGGACGAACTCATGGCCTCTACCCCTATGGCCTTTACTGCTAACGCAGAACAACTACAAGACCCTGCATCCAAACTTGAAAACGCTGCAGCTAACTGCCTGGAAAATTGCATAAAACAAAACCAAACTGTTTTATCTCAGAGGGTCAAGGACATTATCCTGGAGGCTCGCAGACCCTCCACAAGAAAAACCTACTCAGCTAAATGGAAGAGATTCCTCATTTGGAGTGCATCAAAGGGTACAAATGTCACACTGGCAAACCTAGCACACATCCTAGAATACTTAGCAGAACTGTTCCACAATGGCCTGTCCTATTCTTCCATTAAGATTCATGCTTCAGCAATTTCAGCAGAGTACAACATGGATCCTCCTATCTTCTCTCACCCTCTCCTCAGACAATTTTTAAGAGGGATCAAAAATGTAAAACCTCCAAGGAAACCACCTCCACCTGCATGGGATCTCAATTTTGTGCTGGAAAAATGAACACTCCACCCTTTTGAACCAGCAGCATCAGCAGACTTACAGTTCTTATCTTGGAAAACTGCTTTCCTTCTAGCAATCACTTCAGCAAGAAAAGTATCCGAGTTACAGGCATTAATGGCAGTGCAGCCTTTCCTTATCTTTCACCAGGATAGAGTGTCTCTCAGAACCAATCCTACTTTCATGCCAAAGGTGGTATCCAGGGTATCCTTGAACCAAGCTATTCATTTGCCTACGTTCTTCCCTAACCCACAGAACAGGGGGGGAAAACTATTGCACACCTTGGATGTACACAGACAACTATGCTACTATCTGGACAGAACTAAAACCAGCAGAAAAACTGACTCAACTTCTGGTAGCATATGCAACGGGAGTGCAAGGAAAAGCAATTTCCAAACAGACAATTTCAAAGTGGATAGGAAATTGCATTCAATTCTGCTACTCTTTTCATGGAAAGACAACTCCTGAAAATATCAGGCCTCACTCCACAAGAGCCACAGCCACCACTACAGCTTTCCTACGAGGAGTGGCTACCAAAGACATTTTAGAAGCTGCTACTTGGAGCTCCGTGCATACATTTGCCAAGTATTACAATCTACCCTTATACTCCAGATCCTGAGCAGGTTTTGCAACTGCAGTTTTACAGGGGATCTTAACTACAGGGGATCTTAACTACACCATCATTATCTTAGTACCTCCTCCCCCAGTATGGCTATGGTATTCTACCCATATGTTATGACTGCAGATGCATCCTTGAAGGACATAGTACAGTTTTGTACCTACCATAAATGTAGATGTCCGATAGGTATGCATCTGCAGTCAGGATTACCCACCCTCCTTCCCCTCTGTGGTATTCCTAGGGTGCTTACCCCTCCTTTTAGCAAGCTGGGGGAATCTATTATGGTGTATTTGTTTGTATGTATATATGTATATATATATATATATATATATATATATGTATATATATTTTGCTTACTACTGTTTGGAATTTTCGACATTTATCCAAATTTAGCCTTCCTAGAGGGCACCTTGCATTTGGGGCAAGAAACACTGAGGAAAATGGCATCGGCTGATGCCTTTATACCCCAGAAGCTCTGACGTCGGGTGAAGTGCGACATCAGCCGAGGCCAGACCCAGACTTTGGAATCCGGCCGACCGAAGGGCTGCCTGAGGCAGGACAACCCATATGTTATGACTGCAGATGCATACCTATCGGACATCTACATTTATGGTAGGTACAAAACTGTACTTTTTGTCATTATTGGTTCATGTTTTGTTTCATTGCTTACTGGAAAAATGTTCAAAACTGTATATTTAAAACATAAAAGCAAAAGGTGGTGGTAAAAACGACTCCAAAACCAATACCAAACGAATCCAAAAAAGAGGAGCGGAGAGCGAAAATGTAAATTCAATCTGTAATTTTATTCTAACCACGTAACACAAAATAAAACAAAATCACGCTGCAGTCGAACATATATTTAAAACATGCTTTAAAAAGTGGTGCTGTATTATACAAGGGATATAATTTAATACAATTAGGAAGGTGAATCAAAGAACTCTGACATGTTTGTATGGTCCAAAAATGTATGTAAGGGGCCTTTAATTTGAAAACAGCCCAAAGGTAAACTTAATCTGCCACTAGCCAGGTGCATTTTCTTTGAATGTGGATTTCAATGCTGTTTCCGTGAATGTGAATTTCAAAGGCAGAGAAGTTTTATTGCTGTTTTCATTATGAGACCGTATTGCTTTGTTTAGCAAATGTCTGTCAGTGCTTGTGGCATAACATTTCAAATCAAACCTCTGGGTTTGAATCAAATGGTGTCGCTTAAACTGTTTTTAAAAGCTCGACCATTGAGGCATTGAATTTTTTGAATGGCATGTCCAGTATGTATAATTATATTTTTATACTTATGCATGTCTATATGCTGCTTTTATGTGTATGTTAATACACAAGTATATTTTAGCATTAATTCATATATTTCTCACTATTTATATTACGCCTATATACTCTTAGCAAGGCACATGCATTAGTACATATACTCATTGGTATCAAGTCAGATGTATTTTGTACACATTTTTCATAGATATATTTTATATATTTTTTATATGTTTTTTGTATGTATTTTTCTATGAATGTTTTAACAGTATCATTAGCTTGGACAAGGAATGTGTGATGTAAGATTTTCTTATTGCATTATTTAGTTTTATATTTTTATTCTGCATTGGCAACTGTGTTTCTTTTCAATTAACAGTGATTAGGGTAATTGCTTGTATCATCATGTGACTGACTCAAGTATTTAAGGGAGTGTGGAATTTCAACAGTTGTCTGATGAATGGGTAGATCCCTGAAAGCCCTAACCTGTGTACTGTTAGTACTGTTTCTTAAATAAATTTCCTAGCTGTGGTACTGTCGGAGCTTCTTTACATTTTTAGTAAATTAAATCCAGATATCTGTAATGATTGTAGAAGTAAAGCAGAAAACAGTATGAACACTGAGAGATATGAACGTTGTAACTAGGACCCTGAAGAAGTCCCATGGTGTAGTTAAAAAAAAAAGTCTAAAACAAGGATTTGAGTCTGCACTGGAATTTGCATCTAAGAAGGATTTTAACAAAGGGTGCATTTCTTTACACCTACCGCTTAATCGGCCCTAAAGTAGGTGATAATGAGGTGTAAATCACATTAGAGAATGGACGAACTGTAGATCAGCACCCTGACTGGAGACTGAATATTCTCCAGTGATATATATATATATATATATCTATATATCTATATCTATCTATATATATATATATATATATCTATCTATATATATATATATATATATATATATATATAGGAATACATGCATTTCATCGAACAACCTTCCGTCGATCAGGTCCAACACCGACCTGCAATGTCAAATCTCCCATTGGCGAATGGTTAGAATGTTGAACAAAACACAGAATTCAACAATTCTGACTGCTCTTCCACCTAAACAAGCACTACCATGGGTCACAAAGGGGGGGGGACATTTTGCATTTCGCTTACTTTGTGTTCACATTTATGTGAACTCGCAGACATGCGATCGAACATTTTCCGATCAGACCAAATGTGTGCATACCATATATATATATATATATATATATATATATATATATATATATATATATATGTATGTATGTATATGTATACACATAGATTCACTTCATAATACTGAAAGCTCAAAACACTGAAACTTCAAAGTCTTGAAAACTCAAAACACTGAAGCTCAAAACACTGAAAACACATATCATACTTGTACTGAGTTTAAACAACATAAATCATAGCACTTTCCACCAAGTGTAAGCAGGGGGGCTTGCCCCCTGCACCCCTCATGTGGGGGGCTGCGTCCCCCACACCCTCTGCTACTTATATATATCAACTCCAGGATTGCACTTCACTACACTAAGTACAATCTTGGAGTTGATATATTTAAGTAGCAGGGGGTGTGGGGGGCACAGTCCCTCACATGGGGGATGCAGGGGTGCCTACCCCCCTGCTTACACTTGGTGGAAATTGCTATGATTTATGTTGTTTAAACTCAGTATAAGTATGATATGTGTTTTCAGTGTTTTGGTCTTCTATATTATAAAGTTTTCTCATTTTCAGTGTTTTGAGCTTTCAGTGTTATGAAGTAAATCCACACACACACACACACACACACACACACACACACATATATATATATATATATATATATATATATATATATCACAGTTTACCTATATGCTGTGCCTTCTAATACAGTTACAATTTCTTCTTGAAGTTTCATGTTTAGCCAAGAGTTTCCTTCATCTTAGTCTCTGATTTTTACAGTCTTATCTCATATAAATGGCTACTTAAAGCCCTTATTCTTTCCAGCCATTTGTCATTATTTTTTTCTTCATTGTCTCAGTTTAGTCACACATGTCAGAGTACATGTGAATTTATTTTTTCTTCTGCATTACTGTAACTGTTTGCTGTGTTAAAGTTGCAATTTGAGCTGCTTTTTGGTGAGTAGCTGTGAGTTTCTTCTCAGATATATTTTTTTCCCTCAACTGTTTTCCAGATTTCTTCTTTGCTGACATCCAGGAAGGGTAGTTACATGTCAGAAACCAAATTATACCTGATTGTTAACATTTACTAGCTTTTTTAATAGAGGGGGAAAAGAAATGGTTATGTGTTATTGTTTCTTCAATCAGTAAGAGCTCTAATCAACATGTTACTGATTCGTAACCATTTTGACTATCCCATCTATAGGGTTTTCTTGAGAATAATACTGAACTGGCTTTCAATTGTCTTATATGATGGACAGTATTTTATCTGGTTTGTCTATCCTGACATCATGTCTTGAATGACCTTATATGGTATAGGTCATAGCTACCCTGAGGTGTAGAAGTTCCTTCACTACGATAATGTAGTTATCCTTTCTCGCACTGTTTGCATGTTTGTATAATGGTCTTGTTAGACAGCTGTCATTTGAATTACTGTCCTACTTCCCCTGTCATTCATTATTTGGAGCAATAGGTAAACATTGCTTTAGATCAGAGAGTTCAATAAGTGCTGTACACTACCATGTGAGTTATCCGTACAGCATAATAGTGTCTGTGGTGTAGTATGGATGCAGCAGTGTAACCTTGTTTTAGCAATTGTATGCAGTGCTAGTGATAACAGACTGGCACTGCGGGGAATAGTGAGGTTAGAACAGGCAGATATCAGAGACCGTGCGACACAGGGCAGGAGAAGAAACAAGTGGTGTACATTGTACTGGAGAAGGTGTGAAGACAGGAGTTTGTATGCTGGACTAGGTAACTGTAGCAGTATACTGAAGAGGTCCATACGTGAGAAAGATGAAGTGCACCAGAATGTGAGAAGGTTAGCCAGTCATGGTAAGGAGGCTAAGAGTAGTAGATGCTGCTCTAAAAAGGGGATCAGATGTTCACTGGGGAGGGATTAGAGTTGGAGTGAGTTTATAACTTGGACCCTGTAATGGAGAATAGTTTCCATGTAAAGCTGAGCTCAAAAGCAGGGATATGATCTGATGAGAGGGGGAAAAGAAATGGTTACGTGGGGAGGTAGTCTGTGATTAAGAAGATGTGAATAGTTCAGACTGTCTATTGTTTAAATGGTAGGGTGCAGAGTGAGAGCTAACCCCTTTGGATAACTGACAGCCATCAGGCTCATTGGAGAGTCATATGCAGATGTGTGCATCTGGAAGAAAATGGCAGGAATCAGCCGGTTTATCTCAACCCCCTAGGCCAGACATGTACCTGCTTCAGGAGAAGGACATGTGCTCGTATTGCAGTGTGTTTTAGTTTGCGTTTTGAGTGCAGTATGCTGTACATTGATACAGTTTGAAAGAGAGAGGGATAAGGTTTAGCTGTATAGTCAGTTAATTGAATGACTGGATAAGCAGTGCTTTGAAAACTAAAATATGTCTGACGAGGATCACCTTGGTAAAACCTTGCAATACTCACAAAGAGCATGGCTTTAGTTTCTTCAAAGTTAAATTTAGGACACGTTGCCTTGAACCAGCACTGAATTATATAAAAGGTGAGTTGGATAAATGTGAGACTAAGTGTTGGCACAGGGACAGTATTACTAAATATTATGATAGAGACATAAGTAGACCAGTTGGACATTACTTTATTTTGGGTGTGATCTGTGAATACTGGTGTCATTAAATATATAGATAGAGATTGCGGAGAACCACCTCCAATCTGAGGGGTTAGGATGATGCTCATTAGCCTTAACCATCTACTATATGTTTAGTCCTTTTAAGTATCTGTGACATTAAGTTTTATTGTTGTGTTTGTGTTTGTAAACAGCACAAATCAGTATACACCATCAGGTTTTGTATTTTCTATAGGTTATTTTTAATCTTTTTGAAATGCATTGAAGTAGATTTTTTTGAACTGGTAACAGTTTTTGAGCTCATGTATCGAGAAAAGTTCTTATTGTGTAGCAGTTAGTTTCATAGGTTGATACTAGGCTATCTGCCCTAGGGCATTTATAAGCCTAGCCAGAGTGTGTTTGGCTTTCGCCACCCTTTTGGATTAGTTGTCTGTGCCTCTGTGTAGTAGGTCACAGAAGGTAGCCCTATTAAGGTTAGTTTACTGTACCTCTGTTTAGCAGGGACACAGAAGAGATCCCAGGGGTAAACTTACGATCTCCCATCCACTCGTCAAGATTTCTCTTGAAGAGGGACAGTGAGGGGCTCTGCCTAACATGGATTGGGATTTTGTTCCAGAGTGAGGGGAGCCTCTGGGATATGGATCTGTCCCTCCAGCATGTCCTATTTATTTCTGTGCTGAGATTCAAGTCCCTGCAGCGTATAGCTCTAAGGGATTTGGATTTCCTGAGGTGGAGCATGTCCGTTAATTCTGGGTTGGACATGGCTTTATACGTCAGACACAGATTGCCTCTGAGTAGGCAGTACGCAACTGAGTAGAGCTGGAGTTTCTTTAGCCGAACTGCATAGGGCATCTGTTTGAGTTCCTTTGATCCTCTTGGTGAGGTATTTTTGGGGTCTTTCCAGTTGCTGCAGGTGTCGGGGAAGGTACATCCCAAATGGGGCATTGTATTCAATTATGGGCTTGATAAGTGATGAGTAGAGGGGCACAATGACCTCTCTTAATCTAGATTTGAACCCTTTCATGATAAGGTGGGCTATATAGAAGGTCTTTCTAACCACTTTGGCAACGTGATTGTCAAAGGATAGATTACTATCTACTTGGGTCCCCAAGTCCCTAATTGCTTCTTCCATACTTAATGGATTACCACCTATGTGTTAATTTGTGGGCACTTTGTTTTTCCCAAAGGGGTTGACTATGCACTTTTTGGCATTTAGCTTTAGGCCATGGCTCTGCTACCAGTTATCCGTCTCAGTGAGACCCTTTTGGAGGATGGTTATGTCAGTCAGAGAGTCGATTATGGCACCCAGTTTGCAGTCATCTGCGAACTTGGTCAGCCATAGTTCACCCGTGTTAGCCTGTACCTCGGAGAAATATATACCGAACAACAGAGGTCCCAGGACTGAGCCATGTGGAATGCCACTTGTAACTGGTTTAGAGTCTGACATGGCACCTGCAATTCTGACCATGTGGGTTCTATCCCTGAGCCAGTTTGCAGCCCATCTTGTAACATAGGGGTTGATATTAAGCTGGTGAGCTTATTTATGATGCCTGAGTGGGGTATTGTGTCAAAGGCTTTTGCGAGGTCTAGGTAGGCTGTGTGGACTACCTTCCCTTCATCTATGGTTTTGGTAACTGTTTCAAAGAAGTGGACCAGGTTCAAGAGGCAAGATTTGCCCTTAAAGCCAAATTGGGTAGGATTCAGTGTCTGGAGTTTCCCAATGTCTTTGTTTATGATTTCCATGATGATACTCTCCATAGCCTTGCAGACCAGGCTAGTCAGGCTTATAGGGCGATAGTTTCCGGGGTCCGTTGTGGCACCACCTTTGTGGAGAGGGACCACTGTCGTCGTATGCCATTCCTTGGGTACATATCCTGTAGTAAGGCTGAAACTGAACAGTGACGATATGTGAGGGTTTAGTTCTTCTTGGATCTCGTGCAAGACGCAGCCCGGGGCACCATCTGGTCCCATTGATGCTGTGTTTTTTTACTTTGGAGAGGGCAGCTCTCACCTGTGCATCTGTGATGTCAGAGAGGCTACACTCTGTTGGGATAGACATTTGCTCTTTTGGGGGAAGGGGGGGGAGTTTGCTCTGAACCTTTCTGCCAGGATGTTGGCAATGTCTGTGGGTTCAGTGTATTTTTTGTCATTTTACACTAACTCAGAGCATATCTGGGAGTTGCCTCCCAGGTTCCTGACATAACTAAAGAAGGACTTGTGATTAACTTTAGTGTCTTGTGCAATTTTTTTTTCGAAGCTGGCCTTAGATGATTTTATGAGGGATCATAGTTTCTTGCTAGTACTGATCAGAGATGCCTTCCCTTTTTGGGATTTTGCTCTATCATGTAGTAGCTTCCTCCTCCTGTTGTATAGCTTATTTATAGCCAGGGTCCACCAGACAGGTCTCCTGCCTTTGGAGGAGTGAGTCTTGGTTTTATTTGGGATAGCATGCTCCATGCATTCCTGTAGGTGTCCATAGAATGCTTTTATAAAGGATTCTGCGTTTTGGGCCATATTTTCCACTGGTCCGGGGGCTTTGAAGGATTCCACCTCAGTTTTGAGAAGTGTGAAGTTTGCTTTTGAGAAGTTCTTCACCGTGGTTTCCTTGGCTGGGGTTGAGGCTGGAATATGGATGCCCAGTAAGATTAATTTATGGTCTGATCTTACCAATGAGGGGTATACCTCTGGTGTGGAACATAGAGACCCCATGTTAGTGATGACCAGGTCCAATATGTTTTCCCCTCTTGTGGGAGTGGTGACCAGTTGTTCCATAGCATTTGAGTTTATAAATTCTAGGAACCGTTGGGTGAGGGTGTTGGGGCTTGAGTAGTTTTCCCAATCAATGTTCGGGTAGTTGAAGTCACCCAATATAATGGTGTTTGGTGAGACCTTCATATTCTCCAGTGTTTTCAGGAAAGCCGAGTGGGGTTCCTGTGTTTGGGAGGGTGGTCTGTAGCAGGCTACAAACTGAAAGGCAGTTTTGTGCACTGTTAGTTGCAAATGGATGGCCTCCAGTGCTTCGTGCAGTGCCACTAACCTGGAGGTGTGGGTATCTTTGATGAATATGGATAATCCCCCTCCTTTTGTGGTTCGGTCCGAATTTTGGGACCGAAAAGCATGGTATGAAGTATAACCTGGTAGTGCTGGGGTGCTTTTGAGAGCCTTGATCCTGGTTTCTGTTACTGCACAGATATCGATATTCTCCATACTGAGAAGAGTCTCGAGTGCGTGCATCTTGAGGTTTGGACTTCTGGCATTGAGCAGCATTACCCTTAGTTTTTTTTTATTTTGTGTTGTCTATGGAGGTGGGTTTTTCTTTTGAGCCTTGCCTAAAAAAGGCACTATGGGGGAGGCAAGAGCCTTTGCCAGTATTCGAAAACCCAGGGGTGACAGGTGCAAGCCGTCCCTAGCGAAGCAACGTGGCTTGTTGAGCATGTCATCCCAGGCTGACAGACACTGGACCCCCTTTGAATGACACCAATACTTTAGCCAATTGTTAAAATTGATCATTTTGTCTTTATACTGTGGCATCATTCTTGGTGAGGGCAAGATGCTACTCAAGGTCAGGGTCATACCAGCCTGGGCTGCATGATCAGAGAGCCCCTTCTATTTCTCTTTTCATGTAGTTCAGGGAGGTGCGTCTCAGGTCATTCACACCAGCATGGACAATGACGGAGTCATATTTGTACTTGCTTTGGAGTGACCTGAGTGCATGTGTTATGTGGCGGATCCTGGCATCCGACAGGCAGCTTACTGTGACCTTCTCCTTGTTCAGTCTGGTGAGTGGGACGTCAGTGTGTCTGACAATAGAGTCACCTATTACAAGTGTATTAGGTGTGTTGTTTAGTCTTAAGGGCTGTGACTGTGTGGCACACTGACTTTGTGAGCTATGTGGGTATTGTTGCGTGGTGGGGGTTGATTGGATGTCTGCTTTGGAGGTCTCTGCTGCTTAGGCAAATTTTTTAGAGCCTCTGAGTATGTTTTTGTGTGTTTATGTGTTTTGTCTGCTGATGCGATAGGTCTGCGTGAGACTGGATTTGTGGTGTGTGTGGTTACCTTTTCCTCCTGACTGGTTGTGCCAGTACTGGGTTGAGAGAGCTCAGCCTTCAGTTTGGCTATATATTTGCATATCTCACATATATTTGAGCTTGTTGGGAGGAGGAGAGGGTGGTCTGTGTACATAAGGCAGTTGTAACATTGCCTCAAGATTCCCAGATTCACCAGCTGGACTGGGGAGTAAACCCGAAACTGACCTTTGGACATGCCTGAATAGTATAGGGAACTACTTATTGACTGATCAGAAAGGACCAATAGGGAGCAAGTACTTAAAAGGAGTATAAGAGGGTGTAGTGCGTAGGTTTATTAGTGTTTACCTGTAAGATTGCTTATATGAGCAAGTGCAGGGCTTTGGAATGAAAATCGAGTGCTTATTTTGAGATTTAGAGCAGTTCTAAGGGAAAAAATGAAGAGCAGACTTTGTGGAGCCGTGAATAGTTTAAACCTGTTTAAGCTGCGCTGCCCGATGCTGCGCTGTGCGCAAAATCATGCAAAACCACGCAAATGCAGGGTTTAAAGCAGGCAAACTTAAGGAGATAGGAATTGACCCAAAATGGCCAATAAGCTACTAGTTTCAGGGCTGAGACCACTCCTCCAGGGACAGATAGACTGCTCAAAGCTCCCCACTCTCACTGTTGAACAGAGAAGCTTCCTCCTATCCAAGTAAGGATATGGGCAACTCAGGAAACTATACCACAGTCTGGAATTCAGCAAAGCCTGAAATCTGGACTTATCTAGTTTAGCAAAGGCGGGAAAAGAGAATTTTTATTTTCAGGAAACAGCAGAAAAACACTCAGAAAACACTGTAAATGCTATAAACAGGCTAGCGCACTTTAGTGTGTAGCCTGCAACAGTTATACAATAAAAAAACGACTTAAAATGATAGAAAAACAAGTGCAAAACTGTAAAATGCAGAAAGGCAATGCAATTTAAACTTTTTAAAGCACATATCAGTTAGAAACTCGCTTTTTAGGCGGGAAAAGGCAGTCGGGGCAAAAAAAACAGAGAAAAAATACTTGAATCTGGAAAAGTCTCTCTTGGGTCTCTCTGTTGCCTGTATCACTCTGCAGGACACAACGAGGAGCTGTGCTGAGTTGTATACTGGCGCAAAACAGCTCAAATGCGGGTTTTAAATCAGGGAAACTGAAAGAGATAGGAATTGACCCAAATCGGCCAATAAGCTACTAGTTTCAGGGCTGAGACCACTCCTCCAGGGACAGATAGGCTGCTCAAAGCTCCCCACTCTCACTGGTGAACAGAGAAGCTTCCTCCTATCCAAGTAAGGATATGGGAAACTCAGGAAACTATACCACAGTCCGGAATTCAGCAAAGCCTAAAATCTGGACTAATCTAGTTCAGCAAAGGCAGGAAAAGAGAATTTTTTTTTTTTTTTTTTTTCAGGAAACAGCAGAAAAAACACTTAGAAAACACTGTAAATGCTATAAACAGGCTGGCACACTTTAGTGTGTAGCCTACAACAGTTATACAATACAAAAACGACTTAAAATGATAGAAAAACAAGTGCAAATCTGTAAAATGCCACTTTTTTCCTTAAATCTGGTAAAGTCTCTCTTAGGTCTCTCTGTTGCCTGTATCACTCTGCAGGACACCACGAGGAGCTGTGCTGAGTTTGCCACTTGTGTACAGAGAGGGATAAAATAATTTTTTTTTCAGAATTGGCTGACTAAAATATGCTATTTCTTTTCAGTGTAGCTTGCTTTGTATTTCTGTGAATTGCATAGAAAGAATTTTGCATTCTGAATGGCCAATGAAAGAATTTAATTCAGTTGTTCTCCAATCTTAATATACTTGGCACAAATGTATTTAAATGGGCCCTAGTTTATAGCTATGCATCAAGTGATATGCCGTGGTGGAAAGGAGGTTCCTCTTGAATGGCAGAAAGTTTGTTACTCTGCCTGTTGTTCCTCCCACCCAAGTCAGACCATTACCCTTTCTAAACACACTCCCAATTGTGCATTTTTGTTTGTACAGATCTGCCGTTGCAGGACTATAATGCTGCATTTTTGGACAGACTGAATTGTTTCCATTGTAAGTTTGCTCACTTCATTTGGTGTTTTGGTAGTGATAGTTTATGAGCGGCTTTGAGGGCATTTGCTGGACTATGACATGTGAGGAATCGTTTGAAGAGTACCATTGCTTTGTAAGTGGTGTACTTGAAATGAATTGAATTAATGTGAAGACAGTGTAAACTCCTGGAGCACCGAGGTGCTGATGTTCAAGATTGTGAGAGCATTGGAATGAATTGTAATGCCATAAGACTATTAATAGGTTGTAGTCTGCTATTGTCATTTGAGAATTGCACTACAGGTTAAACTTTTTGTCGAGAAATTTCACTTTTTTAAAGTTACTTAACATATGCATGACTGTCACAATGATGGATTTTGTAACATTTGACTCTAAATTCCATTATTGTCGATCTGCGTGATACTGCAGCATAAAGTGAAGTTTGTTTTTATTCTGAAAACTAACCTGAAAGAGAATTGAAATGTTGACTTCTTTGTCTGAAACTTGGTTGCCGCAGTACTCTTGTTTTATGTAAAACTGTCTTGTTAAACTGATTTGTGAGTAATACGAAAGTGAGAGAATCCCAAAACACGAAGTGTAAAGATGAAGTTAGGCTACTTAGTACTGGGAAAAACAAATGCATTTATCTGTAACTTAAGATAACTGGGAAGTAGCTCGCTTGTTTAAATGTGAGCAGGCACTGAAGTATATCAAGGAAGTGGATATAGAAAATATTTGAAGGCAGCACTGGTAATGTCAGTGAATGTGCTTCACATATCAAACACTTCTCTTTGCAGGGTGGGTGCATAGTAGCTCCCATTATGGAGGCTCTGCCCTCACACTGCCACTAACAAAGTGCACCAACTCCAATTCCAGACTACTTTGAAGCAAAGAGAATACTGTGGTTTGCTAACAAAAAAAAAACTATTTCCTTTCACTTTCTCTGAGGCAGTGTGACTTCAGTGTTAGTGCGTTTAGCTAGTGGGGGTGGTGGGGTGCAGCCCCCACTGCAGAAATAAATTGTTGGTAGTAATGTCTTGTTTTTTTGTTGCATGTCATTCCTTTATGTAGCAGTGTTCAGTTAAACACATGTGAATCTTTTTTTATAGTTACACTTCACAGACTAGACAAGGCTAATTCAGCTTTCAAGTATTCGGCAGAGCGAATGTCATCGGCAACAATAAACATTTAAGAAAAAGTTCTCTTGACCACTTTTCACTTAGCAAAATAATGGATTTGTTAGAAGTTCCTGACCCACATCACACTGAAGAAATTGTCAGCGGACATACAATTCTATAAACCTAGCAGTGGATTTTGAAGCTTATTAAATTGCAAGTCAGTCAAATTACACACAATACCAGCATAATGTACTATGGCAGCAAAACAGATGATGCTGTAAGTTGAGATTGTAAAGAAAGGGACATTAGCTCAAGCAACCTGCTTTGTGTGCATTAGGGGGGAGGGACTTTTTCTTTACTGTATGAAATAGTAAAAATGCCTTTTGTGTAGTATAACCCAAGTTACAAGCCTTTATAATGTGCATGCTGTCACACTTTATAATAGCTTCTTTAAACACAGGCCAAATCTAACCAACAGATTTCTTTACTGTACTTTGCTCTATGTCTACAAAAGAGTTTAGTAGTAAAGAACTTCTGAAACAGTTGAGATGTATTTTTTGGGTATTTTCAGTACATCTTTCTTTGCTTAACATTCATGCATTACATGGGGGAATATTTCAGGATTGTGTTACCTCCCTGTATGTACAAAATGAGAGTAGAGCTCCAGTTTAAATTTCTGTCTTGTTTGTCTGTTGTGTAGCTTCAGAGTGCCACACTTGAGGAAGACGTATGTAGCGTATGTTACAAAGCAGTCCTGACTCCCTATAGAAGTATATGCAGTACACCGTGACATGAAGAGGGCGTATAGGAAGGCACCGAACATTTAAAAAGTTTTCTTTTGGTGCACTTTCCAAACTGTGATCCTACCCTGACACTTGTGATGTCCCAGTATAGTCCTGATAGCACCAAAGTGTTACCCTTAGTCTGACAAATTAACTTTTCTTTGTGTTATGTTCCCTACCAACAGCAGCAGATAAAATTGGGTACATAGCTGTCTCCTAGGTACAGGTTTGCAAGGTGTATACCTTGTACACCATAGGTTCATAAGTAGGTACTAGGCTATCGGCCCTAGGGCCCATACAAGCCTAGCCAAACAATTTACCCTGGCTTTCGCCACCCAAGAAAATTATTTTCCTGTACCCACAGAAGTGATCCCCGGGGTGAATTTCCCATCCAATCATCAAGATTTTTCTTGAAGAGTGCTAATGAGGAGCTCTGTTTGACATAGATAGGTAGTCTGTTCCAGAGTATGGGAAGTCTCTGGGACAGGAATCTATCCCTCCAGCATGTTCTGTTTATTGTGGTGACAAGGTTAAGGTCCCTAGAGCGTGTAGCTCGGAGAGATTGGGATTTCTTTAAGTGGAGCATGTCCAACAGCTCTGGGTTTGACATAGCTTTGTATGTTAGGCAGAGATCGCCCCTGAGTAGGCGATATGCGATGGAATAAAGCTGTAGCTTTTGAGACGGTCTGCATAGGGCATCTGTTTGAGGCCATAATCCTCTTTGTGAGGTATTTCTGTAGTCTTTCCAGTTGTTGTAGATGTCTTGTGAAGTACATACCAAAAGGGGGCATTGTACTCTATAATGGGTCTAATGAGTGATGAGTAGAGGGGAACAGTGACCTCTTTTTTTCTGGATGAGAATCCTTTTGTGATGAGATGAGCCACGTAGAAGGATTTCCTGACCACTGTGGTAATGTGATTATCAAAGGAGAGACTACTGTCCACCTGTGTCCCAAGGTCTCTTATCACATTTTCGGCATTGAGTAGACTACCAGCTATGTGGTAGTTCATGGGTACAGAGTTTTTACCAAAGGGGATGACAATACACTTTTTGGCATTGAGCTTCAGGCCATGGCTTTGACACCAGGTATCTGTCTCGGTGAGGCCTTTTTGTAGTTTGTCCACATCGTTGGGAGTTTCGATTATGGCTCCCAGTTTGCAGTCATCTGCAAACTTTGTTAGCCAAAGACCTTCTGTGTTGGCCTGCACGTCAGAGAAGTAGATACCAAACAGGAGAGGACCCAGGACTGAACCCTGTGGTACTCCACTTGTCACTGGTCTGATGTCGGATTTGGAATCCGCTACTTTCACAGTGTGTGTTCTGTCCGTGAGCCAGTTGGCAACCCATCTTGTGACATAGGGATTTATACCTAGTTTAGTGAGCTTATCTATAATTCCAGAGTGGAGGATGTTGTCGAAAGCCTTGGCGAGATCTAGATAAACTGTGTGAACCATTTTACCCTCATCTATGGCTTTGCTGACTGCTTCAAAGAAGTCAGTCAGGCTTAGGAGACATGATCTGCCTTTTATAAATCCAAACTGAGTAGGGCTCAGAGTTTGGAGATTACCAATGTCTTTGTTTATGAGTTCCAAGATGATACGTTCCATGGCCTTGCAGACCAGGCTCATCAGGCTAATGGGGCAGTAGTTCCCAGGGTCCGTCGTGGCTTCCCCTTTGTGGAGTGGGATAACTGTCACGGTGCGCCATTCAGTGGGTACAAAGCCTGAGGTGAGGCTATGATTGAACGTGGTACTTAGGTAGGGTACCAGTTCATTCTGTAGTTCGTGTAGAACGCAGCCTGGGATATTGTCAGGTCCCATGGATGCTGTGTTCTTGGCTTTGGAGAGTGTGTTTTTTACCTGTGCAGCCGTGATTATAGGAACTTTGCATTCTTCCGGTATAGAGATGGTCCCTCTAGGGGGTGAGAGGGGGGTAAAGTTAGCACTGAACCTATCTGCTAGGATGTTGGCAATATCAGTTGGTTCTGTATATTTAGTGCCATTATGCTGCAACTCAGAGCAGATCTGAGTGTTCCCATTTAGATTCTTGACATAGCTGTAGAATGCTTTGTGGTTGTCTTTAGAGTCAGTGGCAATTTTGTTTTCGTAACTAGCTTTGGAGGATTTTGAGTGATCTCAGCTTCTTAGCAAATACAATTCTAAGCGTAATAATTTTGTAAATGAGTTGTGCTAGAATTTAAATGAGGATGATCTAGTATAGTTATTATTTTATTGAGGTTGTATATTTTGTTCAGTTTCTTTTTTTTCCCAGAGTACATAGCTGACTCTTTGTTTCTCTTTCTCTTTCTTAAGCCTGTTATGGCAGGAGTTTTACTTTTAGTATTATGTTGTCCATAAAAATGATTTGGTAGGGGAAGTGGAGGGGAGTGGGGATGGAGGTGGAAGTACATTCTGCAAATAGTACAAATTGGTGTACAGTTCATAAATCCTGTCTACATGCTACACCACCATGTTGCCTGCAGGACAGAGCCCAGTCACTCCTGTACCCCCTCCCTCCAATTAGCTAACTCATTCTACAGTCACAGGAACTGGGAATTTCTGGGCAACTTGAGAGCCTTATGGCTTATTCTTTGCTGGGAACCTACCATGAGCTTCAGTCACTGATGAGGGAATGTGAGTGGTAGGGATTGGGCCAGTTTGCTGATTCTGTGTGGTGGTCTGCTCTGTCCCCAAGGTAGAGCACCCCCGTCCCCTGTGACGGCTCTTCCAAGCTTTGCTGTAGCGGCCCTACAAGAGGAATCATGCTGAATACCATATTTTCTCACTGTGTGATACGCACATGGCAGTGTGGGCTCAAACAGCTACTAAGCTCCCTGGGGTTGATGCCTAGTTTTTCTGATAGGTGTCACCCATGTGTCAAACCATAGCTACCTCCCTCTCCCCCTAGGGTGGATGCACTGGTCGCATCTGCTCACTGTTGTCCTCCCCCACCTGTACACTTTAGAAATTTTACAACTTTACAAATCTGATCGTGGTTCAGATATGAGCACCAGAGGCAGACCTGCAAAGATGACTGTGTATACTAGCCATGCAGCAGTTGTTGGGACACCCAGTAATGCCTAGGATTAGTAAATGTTTGCTCTGGTAATAACTACAAGAGCATGCTTCATATCAGTACACAAACTGCCCCAGTAAATGGAGACAATATAAAACTTAATAGTTTAGTCAGTAAAACCAAACCAAAGGTGAAGTTCAAAGTCATAGATTTATACAAAGTTGGAATAAAAATTACTATAAGTTGTATGCTTCTAAATTATTTTTAGTTGGGGAATGCTGTAGAAAAATGGCTTCTACAGAATTAGAATAATGGTTTAAAATAGAAGCAGGGAGACAGTGTCGTGTTTTTTTCTACTATGTTTACATTCCTTATGGTTTTAAAATGATATTTTGCTAATATTTTTTCTTTAATTTTTAAGCATTTTTATTTATTGTTTTATTTTTAAAATCATGTGCATATATGTTTGAAGGATCTTTTAGATCTCATTAATGTTAATGTAAACTGAATTACATCAGAAGAAGTACTTCTGAGGGGACATAACTATATTTTATTGTGTGTGCGCGTCTGTCCATGTATGTGGGAATGCAAGGATTATATAGGCTTTTAATTCTTGACGGAGTCTGGAACAAATAGGAAAAGTGGCATTCAACGATGAAGAAGTGGGTTTTAAATCCTTTAAGTGGGGAGCTCACATTGGGGTGGCAAAGGTTCAAGCCTAAATCCATCTTCAACCCTGATCAAGAACCTTCAGAATAGGAGAGTTGATGTGAGATAAGCCCTCAGTTCTCACCCTGGGTAGACTATCCAGCACTGAATAGGACCTGAGAAGTACTAGCATTTCCACCTGTCTACTAGTACTCTTGTGTTTTCTGGTTTTATGCTGTGGCATGTTATGCACACGAGGACAAACATCCGGTACACTGTACCCTAAGTAAGCTGCCATTTATAGTACAATGTTAATAGAGTAACATGTTTACTGTAATCGTCCCTAGCATTTACTGCCAAAACTATTAGTGAACCTGATATTCATGCATTTGTTCCTGCCTAAGAATACAAATATGCAACATAATGTGGTTTTGTTGCCTAATCTGTCTTTCATTGGTATCCTTCTGATTCATATCATAGCTTGACATTTTTCTACATTTTGATGTATGTATAACTCCTTTTAACAGTAGTCTTGTTAATGTTTTTACAGTGTGAATAGTTTTATGGTTTTTTTTCCTTCAAGGATGATGACTTTTTGAGACGCCGATTCAAGGGGATGGAACAGGACTCCCTAAACTCCTCCCACCCATTAACAACCCGCGTAGAAACACCTGAGCAAATTGAAGAAATGTTTGATTCAGTTTCTTACGTGAAGGTAACATAAGCACAGTTATACTTTGTGAGACATTCAGTAAAAAGACATGCTATAGTAGTGATTTTAGCATGTGAATGGTTAAACGCACAATTTTGATTGGATAGTCCTTACTTTTAATTTATTTCTATTTTTGAGAGATTGATAGTTTTCTTCAGGGCAGCCTGGCTCCTCCTCCAGCTTGGTGCTGAATATATGAAGTGTAAAGCAAAGTCAACAGAACGACTACCCACATAATCTGCATGGTGTTATAATGGTGTCTTATTAAACTTGTATACAGTGAAATAGCATTTTGGGTATGATGTTTTCATCATTTTGATCAAAACATTAATACTGATATGCACAGCATATTCAGTTTGCTAAGAACAGAAATGGAGCCAGTAATAAGTATATTGTTAAACTAACTCCTTCCAGTACAGCCCTTTTGAGTGTGTACCTTTAACTCCTAGTGGGTGTGGTTTGAGCCTTTAAAAAATGAAGTTATCACCTTACTGTTCTAACAAATACTCATTGACAGAGGTCAAATATCAATGCAATTGTTTGCCATCATCTATGCTTCAAGATAAAATATTCTGATACAGTGCATGTAGCATGGGTTTGGAATTATTAATGCAAGTATGAGCAAGTAGCAGTTGATGCCTAGAGGAGCAGTAGAAGGTAATTGCAGAAACGTCTGGAGGAGTACTCTGCTATAATGAGTTGGTAGGCCATGCTAAATAAGTTTGAAGATGAATCAGTAATTGTTATAACCAAAAGGTGCACATTTGCAAAGTAACCCAAGCATACTGGTACTGTAAGAAGGGTGGGCTAGTGGGGATTAGCCATGGGAACTTGCTCACAGGAGGCACCAGCCAGGTATAGATGAGTAATGCACAGTTCATTTTTCTTGCATTATTTAATATTGTATTGCAGTTTCTGCAGTTACAGTTTAGTATAATGTTAAGCCAAGATTAAGTTATGATAACGCATCTGAGAGCCACTGTATAATTTATGAAGTCAAAGCTGTGCTTTGCAGCAGCATTGTAGGGACTTTGTATGTGTATCTACGCAAACACAAACACACACAAATTACTTCCTGGTTTCTGTAATGGTTGCGCCATATCCTTAAATGGTACTCTGCTTCTGACAACTGCACTGTTGCATCACACTTCTCTGCCCCTTCATAGTTTCCTTTTGGCAGAGAGGACACAGTCCATGCTTTTGGACATCACATTGATTGCTATGCATTCTGCACCTGGCAAGTGTACCACTGCAATCACTAACACAGACTGACTGGTGATTTTACAAAAATGACTTAAATACTAAAAAAAATGTGGTAAATATGTAAAACATTCTGGAACCATAAATAATAAATGCTGCCACTATGAGTGGACAAAACGGAATGCACCAAGGATTGTAATCCCCTAACTGCATTTGCCAAAAAAAGGCAGGAAAAAAAAACACTTTATGCATTTTTGTTTTGTAGGGACAAGCCCTCCTGCACCCTTGATATGGGGAGTAGTGAGCCCTTTGCACCCCTGAATGTAAACATACCCACTCCATGGTTGCACCAACTCAAAGAATGGGGAAATTCCTCAAAAAGGCATCACTGTCAGCTGAACATGTAAGCACCGATTTCCTGTGGATAAACTCTGATCTTCAGTAGGTTGAACCTTGGGCAACTGAAGTTTGAGAGTTCAATCTTAACATAAAACAACTACGGCAAATGCTTTCATCAGGTATTCCTTAATGTAGACTATGACTTCTTCAGACAGTTTGAAGATGCCACTCTATTAAGGCGTACTTAATGCAGGGGTTTACTATATTGATTGTTATTATTAAACTAGGTGTTTATTTTTATGTTTTATTTGTGTTTTACTTATTTGCCATTTTTTTGTATTTTTATTTTTAATCTATATGTGCCCCACTATCCCTGGTGCAGCTACTGTAATTTGCTTCAGTAGTAAGACAGTATTTTGGCTGTAAGAAGTGCTGGCTTGTTGGTGAATATGCTGCAGCTGAGGCACTTCAAATATGTGTGGGTGATGCATTGTATGGGTTCATCCGTTTAAGTGGAATAAGTAATGACATTTCTTCTGTAGATACTTCTTTTAAATGACCGGTAGCTAGGTCACTATGTTTATTGGGATCAATATTGAATCCTGAAGGACTTCCAAGATGGCTGCACACTTGTCAACAGCATAATTTCAGCTCTCCCAGTATGAAAAAAGGGCCAGTAACTCTGCAAGTTTCAGTAAATTCAGTTATTGGCTAGTAAGTACACAACCTGGATGCCAGCAAAGAAGAAATTTAGAGCGCCTGAAAGAAAATCAGGTAGAAAAGGTGAAGACTGAGGAAAATCCTGCAGCTGTTCAGTAAAAAGCGGTTCATGTTCTAGCTTTGGTGCAAGACATGGTTTCCAGTAATCTAGAGGAAACTAATCACACGTGTTCAGAGTTGATTAAAATAAACAAGACAACTCAAATAACACTAGGCTGGAAAAAAAATGGAACAAGCTTTAAACAGCTATTCAAATGAACTGATAAAACTGCAAAAATCAGAGGTTGAAATGAAAAAAAGGCTGACTGCATGTGAGACTGCTGGGTCTATATTACCAAATAAAAAAAAACCCTTTATAGGAATACCCAAATGTCGACACCTATAATGCGAACCACGAAAATCCTGAACGCACTAAACAGCGAAAAATAAAATAACGAACTGTTATAGTTGGCCAACCCCACCACCCGCTACATACCACCTACCCAAGCAAAATAAATAAACCACATACATACACTAACTAAACCCTACTTCTAACCTAAAGTAAAGCACCAAAGCCCTACTTCTAACCCTACACTAAACCCCACATACACAACTAACTATGCACTATCCTTAAGCCCTCCCTAAACCTAAGGTCCGTAACTACCGCACACGTCCCCTACAGGCATACACCCAAAAAAATAAATAATACACATACATACACTTAGCAAAACTGTACTTCCAACACTACACTAAACCCCACATACACAACTATCTATGCACTATCCGTAACCCCTCCCTAACCCTAAGGTCTGTAAGTACCGCACACTTCCCCTGCAGACATACACACAACAAAAATAAATAATACACATACATACAGTTAAATAAATCCCTACTTCTAACACTATTCTAAATCTTACATACATTACCTGTCTATTCACTTATCTTAACCCACATCCTAACCCTAAAGTCCGCTACTTACCTTACGGAGCTATACCGCAGATGGGACAACCATTACACTTCGACATTTCAATTTTCATTATTTTGGACGTTCGGCATTTCCATCTTTCACGCAATACGTGTCGCTCTTTTCGTATTTGCGATTATGGTCTTTCGATCTGGTAATAGGAACCCGAGACTGTTCAAGATGAGCTATTTCAAAAAAATGGTAGAGTTAGAGGGCAGAGTATGCAAGAGTAAAACTGACATTTTGTGTTGTACTAGATAAACTGGAAGGTACAGACTATTAATTTTATGAAAGCACAAAAGAAGCAGCTAGACTGGTACTCTGCAACAGGATCTGTTAATTGAAAGGCCACATTCTATCTATTGATCCAAACCTGTCCATGAGAGAACAGCCAAGACATGTATTAGTAAAGATGCAATCATATCAGCAGAAAGAGTTGATCCTGACAAAACTGTGGCATAATGACAAAGTATTAAAAAATGGAGACTGTATAGTGTTTGTATAAAATGATTATTCACTGTACAGCAGGCAAAAGAAAAGCAGGTTTATCCCAGCAATCAGTGAATTTTGAGAGGTAGGTGTGAGATTTAAAGCTGCTGTAGCTGGTTGCCTTCAAAATATTTTTTTCTTAGAGGATCAAAGTCATTTTTTGATGTAGAACAGACAAAGGATGAAATAGAAAAATTTGTCCAACAAAAAGTGAGCCATTAAACAGAAGGGGACTGTGCTACTCATTCTTCTGATAATAAGGTTCGCAGAGAAACTTTGCCAGTGAAACCTTTTCCAGTGTTTGCAACTGCCCACTACTGTGCTGCCATAAGGGAATTACAGTGGCTGGAATCCTTACATTAACTAACCTACACAGAACTTCCACAAATCCATAACATTGTGTATTAAACTGACGACTGTCCATCCCTCTCCAACCTCATGCAAATGTATAACCCTTCCAGGCCACTACTTTCATCAGACAAATATGTATTACATGTATCCAAACAAAACAATTCTGCTGGCAAATCACTACTCTCCCATCAGTTCAATAAATCCTGGGACTCCATCCCACTAACAGTACAACAAGAACAGTCCCTAAAATCATTTAGAACTGGAGTCCTAGCTACTTGGTTTCCAGCTGTGTACATGTGATGCTCCTGGATAATCTGCAAACCCTTACTGTCATCATTCTTTATGTAGCTGGCTATGTTACAGCTACTTATTCACAGTCGCTAACAATTTGGCTATCATCTACCCCTCTCCACTACTGTCTGTCTCCCTTTTACCTGGACCTACTTAATACTGCTTCATAATTTGTAACTATCTTCATCCTATAATTACTTGTCTCCTACTCAGTATCTGTTTACAGTTAGTTCCAATTGACAATAACTAGACTCTTGTAAGCTTGATATTAACTAATATATAAGCTTGATATTAACTAATATTTTATTGCATTCTTGTTTTAACTGTCATGTTTTTGTTAACTGTAATATCAGTGCTACTCTATGTATGTACATTTAACTAGTCATGTATGTGCATTTGTTATTTTTAACTGTCATATCATTACTATTCTATGTCTGTATGTACATTTATTAAGTAAATCTTGTATAACTGCCTTCTACCCATTCTGTAAAATGGAGCATTTTTCCTTGGAATTCCACGGAAAATGATACCTGTGCCCAATCAAAGTTTTCTGGTAAAAGCAGTAAATAAATGTTTGAAAGGAAAATGCTTGAGAGACCGAAAAAGTTCAGGAGATGTCTACAGGAATTGGGAGTACCTTGGACGAGAACCGGGGTCCCAGGTTGGGAGATGTAGATGAACAGGAATAAGACTAGCAACACTGAAATTAGTGAATAAATGTGACATTATAAAGCTTTAGTCACATTTGTGAAATATGGCTTTACAAGAAAAAAGTGGAAAATTGGACTTTTGACTTTGTTAAACTTGTGAGGGACTGAAACACATGTTTAGGACGACACTGGAAGGAAAAGCAAAAAGTAATTGCAAGAAAAACTTCTTGTAAAGTTCTTAGTATTTTTATAAAACATTTCATTAAATAAGTTGCGTGTTATATAGTAAAGTATTTTCAGCTATTGTATGTGATGAAGATATGAAAGTAAACAAGTGACTTTCTATTTTAGTTTTACAAAATGTAAGCGTTATGATGGAAAAAGAGAAGGAGGGCTGGGCAAAAGAATGTTTAAGTTAATATGCTATAGTCTTGGGTTGTTTTTGTAGGGGATGGGGTATAAATTGTGCAGATTATAATATGTGTAAAGTTGATATGTTTTCTCTTAGTTTTGCGTAGGTGAATGTCTGGAAGAAGGCTCGTGGCTTAATCTAATAACATTTTTTGTGTAAGCAAGTAAATGTGCGAACACTGAGTATGATGAGATCAGTAACTGTTGTGAGTTGAGATGTTTGCAGCTGAGGGCAGCTGTACATTTTGTACTTTTATCTCCATGGAGAAAAGCGGACTATAGGGGCAAGCAATAAAAGCAGTAAAAGTAAAGCACTTTAAGGCTAAACGTTAATGTTTTCTGAAAGCATATAAGCTTTTTTTTCACATCTGGGAGGGGAATAAAAATAAGAAAAGCACAGAGCAATTAGTGTAAGCAGGAACACAGCTGTAGCATGTGTCTTTAACAGGAGATAACCTTAATTTTAGGTTAGGTAATGCATGCATGTGCAGCTGTCAGTTGTGGGCACTTGTTCAAATAATGAAGTTTAACTCTCCTGATAAGAAGAGGTACATAGTTGTGCATGTTTGTTTTAAGTTAAAAGGTTATGGGGATGTTCTGGGAGTGTTTTTTTTCTTTTAAGGTTTTAAAAATGTGACATAGGTTCAAATGGAAATGACAAGTAACAATTGTATAAAAGATTAACCGGCCATACATTAGTGGGTGCATGTAACACAAAAGCTGAAAGGAGACATTAAAAATGAAAATTAAAAAAGCTGTTGTATAAAATAATCGAGAATATGAAGTTCTTGTCATAAAGGCTACTGTATCCATATTAGTTTGCAGTGCGAGTAGCTTCACGGGTGTAGACAGAAAGGAAAGAATATTGAATTACATTAAGAAATGCATAGTGCAAATAACAATGCCACAGGAGAGACACTTGGAAAGAAGTGAACATGTGAGTTTAATGAAAAAAGGATTTCAGGAGGGATTTTCAGCAGATTATCAAGGACAAAGGAAAAGGAGAGTAATTATACTAATTGCTAGAGGAGCTCCAATAGTGAGAGAACAAAGATAAGAGGTAATGGTAGATTTGTGCTAGTAAGGGACTGCCGGCAAGGGAGGAAGATTATGCTGGCATCTATTTATATTCCATATAAAGTGGATTTTAAAAGATATTACAGAGCTTAATTTTGGGAGAAATAATTAGCTTTCAGCAGGGAATATTATTTATAAGTGGGGACAGGAATCTGGTGTGTAACAATGAGGGTGTATCTGGGGGGACCTAGAAGGGAAAGTATAACAAAAGAGGGTATATTCTGAAGAAATTTATAAAAATATTTGAAATGGAAGACTTGAATTCAGGAGTAGGAACTTGGAGACAATTTACATATTATTCCTCAAGGTACAATAACTGGGCTATAGTAGACGGAAATTGTTTCACAAGTACATTTGCATTTAATTGAAAGCTTCAACCCAGAACTAATTACTTCATATCATGCACCAGTAACAACTAAGACAAAAATGCAGAGTAATGAAGTAAGAATGAGACATTGGTGCTTCCCAATCTACCTGTTAAAAGGAATTTAAGGAATGGGTAGTGGAAATTATTCAAGAATTATTGGGGGGAAGATAGAAATTTCTTAAGAAGTTATAGCTAGTAAGTGGGATAAAATGAAAGAGGAGTTTAAAAATAGGTTAGAAATAAAAGAAAAAATATGGTTAAGAAGTTGTAGGAATTATTTAGAGAGGCTGGCAAAGGTTAAAGCACTGCAGAATAAGGGGAATCTCAGAACAAGAACAGACAACTGCAGAGTGCTAAAGAGAAAATAAGGGGAGTATATGGATAATAGGCAACTGCTTTTTCACAACTCCAGACCTCAAAAACATTTAGCACGACTTAGGCAACAGAAAGCAGAAAGGGTTGTTGCCAAACCTAGGGAGCCTATAATAGGAACAATAACTAGAGATCCTGCAGAAGGTATTAGATATTTTGGAAATTTTGTGAAAAGTTGTATAAAGCAGAGAAAAGTGTAAGTCAAGAAAGAGCACAACTGGAAATATTTATGGCAGACATAAGTATGCCAGGGGTAGAGGTAGATGACACTCAACAATTACCAGTTAAGAAAGGAAAGAGGTAAGATAAAACCAGTGATGTATGATCAACAGGAATGTCTGCAGGGATAGATGGTATTCATGTGCAAGTTTGGAAGCTAAGAAGGAAGAAAGTGATAAAGATCTGGAAGGTTTTGTTTAACACTATTTTAAAGGAGTAGAAGTATAAACATTCTAGAAGAAATCAGTGGTGGCTGTAATACTTAAAGAAAAGAAATACCCAACTTCATATTGGCCCATTTCAATTTTAATCCATTATTATAAAGTTTGTCTATAATAGCTAAAAGAATGACAAAGGCGCTGCCAAAATTGATAGGTATGGATCAGTGTGGTTTTGCAGAGGGGAGGCAAACATTTGACAGCATTAATAAAACAATGCCACTCTTGAGCGAAGCAGCGTATAGAAATACCACTGTAGTTATTGGGTTTTGATGCAGAGAAAGCATTCAACAGAGTAAGCTGGGATTTTATGAAAAGGGCAACGGAAGCATTTACATCCCCTGATACAATAAAAAGGTTAATTAGGGTATATGAGGGATCAGAGGCAAACATTATAGTGGGGGGGTGGTCCTCTCTCACAGGTTGTGTTTGAACAGAGGAACCAGGCAGGGGTGCCCTCTTTCCCCTTTATTATTTGCTTTGTATTTTGAGATATTTGCAAAGAAAGTAAGGGCTCCAGAAATATATTATATACTTGGTACAGTAATCAAGAAAGCTTGACTTTATTTGCAGATGTTGTTATTGTGTACCTGTTAAAACCAGAAAAAGACACCTCACTGTTGTGTAACATCTTGAGACAGTGTCAAGTCTTTTCAGGATATAAAATTAATGAAGATAAAACAAAGGCTATACAGTGCAATGAAAAAGTATTTGCCCCCTTCCTGATTTCTTATTTTTTTACATGTTTGTTGCATTTAAATGTTTCAGATCATCAAATAAATGTAAATATTAGACAAAGATAACCCAAGTAAACACAAAATGCAGTTTTTAAGTGATGATTTTATTTATTAAGGGAAAAAAAACTATCCAAACCTACATGGCCCTGTGTGAAAAAGTAATTGCCCCCAACCTAATAACTGGTTGTGCCACCCTTAGCAGCATCACTGCTGAGGAATTTTGGCCCAATCTTCTTTGCAGAATTGCTTCAATTCAGCCATACTGGAGGGTTTCCGAGCATGAACTGCCTTTTTAAGGTCGTGCCACAGCATCTCAATTGGATTCAAGTCCGGACTTTGACTAGGCCACTCCAAAACCTTCATTTTGTTTTTTTTAACCCATTCAGAGATGTGTGCTTTGGATCATTGTCCTGCTGCAGAACCCAAGTGCACTTCAGCTTCAGGTCACGAACTAATGGCCGGACATTCTCCTTCATGATTTTTTGGTAGAGAACAGAATTCATTGTTCCATCAATCACAGCAAGTCGTCCAGATCTAGAAGCAGCAAGGTAGCCCTAGACCATCACACTGCCACCATCATGTTTGACTGTTGGCATGATGTTCTTTTTCTGAAATGCTGTGTTACTTTTACGCCAGATGTAACGGGATGCACACCTCCCAAAAAGTTCATCTTTTGCTTCGGCAGTCTGCAGAATATTTTCCCAAAAGTCTTGGATCATCAAGATGTTTTTTGGCAAAAGTGAGACGAGCCTTTATGTTCTTTTTGGTCAGCAGTGGTTTTATCTTTGGAACTCTGCCATGCATGCCATTTTTGCCCAGTCTCTTTCTTATGGTTGAGTCATGAACACTGACCTTAACTGAGGCAAGTGAGGCCTGCAGTTCTTAATATGTTGTTCTGGGTTCTTTTGTAACCTCTTGGATGAGTCGTCGCTGCGCTTTTGGGGTAAATTTTGTAGGCCGGCCACTCCTGGGAAGCTTCACCACTGATCTGTGTTTTCTCCATTTGTGGATAATGGCTCTCACTGTGGTTTGCTGTAGTCCCAAAGCTTTAAAAATGGCTTTATAACCTTTTCCAGACTGATAGATGTCAATTACTTCGTTTTTTTCATCCGTTCCGGAATTTCTTTAGATCACAGCATGATATTTTCCTTTTTGGGATCTTTTGGCCTACCTCACTTTGTCTGACAAGTCCTATTTAAGTAATCTCTTGATTCAACAGGTCTGGCAGTTATCAGGCGTGAGTGTGGCTAGTGAAATTGAACTCTGCTTTCCCAAAAATGTGATTAACTACAGTTACTTCATGATTTAACAAGGGGGCATTTACTTTTTCGCATAGGGCCATGTAGGTTTGGATAGAGTTGAAATAGACAACAATCTCAAATTTGACATTCACATATCCATGACCATAAAAAAGTCCACAAAAAATTAGGAGCCTTATACAGAAATAAGCAACTCCTCACCAAAGCAGCTAGGATTTCATTTGCAAATTTGCACCTTATCTCCACCCCACTTTATGCCTCTCCAATATATACCAACCTAAGGCAATGCGATCTAAATAAACTCGAGACCTGCTACAACAAAATCGCCAAATTTGCCACCGGGGCATCCTACCTCAGTCACCAATGTCTCACTTACTGAACTAGGCTGGCTAAAACTCCCTCACCTCCTTCAGTGGTATCAACTCGCACTCGCCCACAAACTAGTAAACCATCCTCTAAAGGTCCCATCCCTCCAGAATCTACTCCAACCCTATCTCACTACCAGACCACTATGATATAGCAACAAAAATCAATTACAGGTTACTAGAGCCAATAACACTGCTGGAGAAGCACTATTCTCTAGCGCTATAGCAAAATTGTGGAACACCTCCCCCCCGCCCCACAATAACCTCTACCATCATGCACCCACTTCAAAGCTTTACTTAAAGCGCACCTAAAAACATGCTGGCTATGCCCTTGTAACTCTCCCCTCTAACTTCTCCCACTCCATCTACCCTCTACCATCCCACAAACTACCTTTGATTACAGCAAGCTCTGATACTTCCATGCCTATCTACTTATTATACGGCAGTAACTTCTTATTGTAACAATTGTTAATATCTGCTATGACTTCGTGGCTGGAACAGCTGCTAGTTATCTACTGAATGTACTATGTTCTTCATCTGTAACTATGTTTGTAATATTTTAATTGCTAGGATTCTTCATCTGTAACTATGTCTAATATTTTAATTTGTGGAGCTTTTTTCCCCTTGCTTCGCTGAAAATGGACCTGCGTCCAGTCGGTCTTTCCCAGTCAACAGATGTAAATAAATAAATAAAATCATCACTTAAAAACTGCATTTTGTGTTTACTTGGGTTATCTTTGTCTAATATTTAAATTTGTTTGATTATCTGAAACATTTAAGTGCGACAAACATGCAAAAAAAATAAGAACTCAGGAAGGGGGCAAATCATTTTTCTTTGCACTGTAGCTGTAAACTATGTACCCACACATGAATTGGTCCAAGTGAAGTACTTAGGAGTATGGATTAAAATGCTTCTGTTATGGCAGCTAAGGTTATGTAAGAAGAGACTAAACAAGGGTTAATTGAAAACTGAGAAACTGGAAGGTCTTGTTTAAGGATATGGGATTGCAAAGCACAAACAGTGAAAATGTTTTTAGTCACTTTAGTTTTATATATAGGGCAGGCATATTTTTATCCACCAGAGAAGTTGTGCACAATAATTAGGAAAGCGTTAAAGGAATTTGTCTGGCAGAGGAAGAGGGCAAGGGTTAGTTTATCAACTGGCAAAGGTGGTTTAGGGTTACCTGATTTGAAGGAATATTTTAGGGCTGCACAGTTAAGGCTCATATACATAACACAAGCTGAAAGTTATAATTCAAAGTGGAAATGGATGATTGGGGGGGGGGGGGCAGAAAATAAGGAGAGAGAGAATTTTAATGGATATCCTTAAGGAGAGTAACAACCATGCAGAATGTTGTATTTGTAAAGTATTCTAAGAATTAAGCCAACACAAGCACAGGGAAAGATATTTTACCGAAAGGGATAACTGCAGTTAGAGATGAGAGAGTCTGGAATTTATTGGTAAAAACTGGCAAAGGAACCAAGATATTATGAGAAAGATAACTAGAGAGGGGAAATGTTATAGAATGGGAAGAGACAAGAAGACATTTGGTCTGCAGTCTAGAGACTGCTCTTCCTGTCAGGGATTGATTTCAAGGGTATAGGCAAAGAGAAAGGGATAGGAGAATCCTAAGTGAAAGATCTACACTGGTAGAGTTTTTAGTTGTCTAGAAGACAAGCTGCTGTTAAAAAGGGATAAGTAATAGGGCATATAAAATATTGCACAATAAGTATAGGAATTAATCAGAGGATATTAGAGAAGATTGTGAAGAGATTGGATAAGGAGCTCTCAACAAATCTGTGGGAGAATATATGTATGGCTCTCAAGTATGCAACAAACTCTAGAAGATTTATGATTTTGCTTGGAAGTATTTGCATGGGTATTTTTATACCTGAACCAAACTCCAAAGAATTTTTCTTCAGGTAGATTGCAAATGTTGAAGGTATGATGGGGAAGAAAGAGGCAACTGGGAACATATGTTTTGGGAGTGTAACAAGTTGGCAGACTTCAGAAATTCCCAGCCGAGTATCTCTGTCAGAAATATTGGGTGAGCAAATGGGTGTAACTAAGAAAATGGCTTTTTGAGCTGAAATGCAATATCTGAATTGCCTATACATCGTAAGAGCTTGCCAAGTTTAATTCTGGTGGCTGGCAAAAAAGCAATTAATAGAAGATTGAAATCAAAGTGTAAACTGACTGTATTTGAAATGTTGAGTATTGTAACATTGATAATAAAAATAAAAAAGTTCCAGGCCACCAGAAGCAATAAACTTTTATACAAATCCACAGATGAGCGCTTTCGTCTTCATACAAGACTTCTTCAGATCGTAACATTGATATAAGAACTGGAAGAAGGATCTTTAGAAAAGATTAGGAGCAGATTGTATATAAAGCAGAAATTGTGGGAACAATTTATGCAAAATTATGTTTTGGAAGAGGAGTGAGAGGGAATTGAACAATTTAAGTAATGCTGGATTGATAATAGTTTTACACAAATATGTGATGTATAATGTTTCTAACCAGGAATATGTTAATATGGTTTCTTTTCTTTATATAAATGTATGTTTGCCCATGTCTTATGTGATAACTCAACAAAGGTTATACATTGTATAGTATATATCTTTGTAAACAAACAGCAAACTTAGTAGATACTAAAATTGTTTATAGGATCAAAATGTATTTGTTGCTTTACATTTGTTAGAGTTTGTTGTAATGTTAGTTTCTAATTTTCTAAACAGAGATGGTCTTTTGTGCTAACATGAAACCCATGAATGTACAAGTATTTCAGGGGAAAATCAGCTTCCAAGACAGCAAAAATAGAAGCTCTGCATTAATAGCAAACATTTACAAAACTGATCAGGGTTCAGATTCCAGTTCTCATTCACCCAAGGTATCATAGAGACTGAGCCTGTTCTAAGATTGTAGTGTACAACACAAGACAGAGTATGCATTCATTTTGATGATGCCAAGTTCTGATTAACAAATCTGTCAGTTAAAACTAAATAGGCAATCTGTATCCAGTCTTCAAACGTGTAGGTGAAATAATTAGATCAGACGCATTCCAGCACAGAAGACAGATATACCCAGAATTATATATTATTAGTATACTTAATTGTCCCCAGTTAAAGAGGTCTGGCAGTTATTTTTAATGTATGTGTTTCATCTTTACTTATATGTAAGGAAGATGTGCATAGTACATTGCTCTTTTTTGGCTGTCATTGTTCTTATGTTATCTGTACTTGATCTATGTGGCTTCAGAATTAATATTTTCTTAATGTGGCTTGACATGCTTTCGGAGGTGGCTGATGAGTTTTTACTGCAAGTACTAACATCTGCTGGAAGGTATGCCGTTGTATGGCTATGCAAAATTTTATTTCTTGAACCCCCTCCCCCCTGTTCCTCATTATTCTGCTTTGCTGTATAATCTGCTTGGGTTATGTGTATATGCATAGCTCTAAATGCATCTCTTCAAATGAGGTAATCCTAAACCACCTTGTTCTTTGGGAAGAATCAACTTGATCCCATTTAATTATTGCCTTCTTCCCCACCCAAATAAATTATTTCAGCTCAGTATTATCATCATCCACAACAACGTTTCTGGCCGATAAAAGTATGCATGATCTGTTTATAAAACTAGAGGGACTAAAATCATTGTCACTGCTTGTAACTTACTATATCCATATCCATAACCAAGAGCCTCAGCTTCTCTGTTTTTGTGTTATCTTTTGTTTAGTCTTTTCCCACATGTCCTTAGTTGTCATAACAAAAGTCTTTTTAATTGATACACCAAATACTTAATTTTGTTATGTTCCCATATATATTGTATTGCTGAACCAACTCTTGTGTGGGTATACAATTTACTGCTGTTGCCTTTTTTGTCTTCATTTATTCCATATCTCCAAAAGACTTGAGACTGTCTTAAAATGTTCCAAAACGTCAAAATATCCTTTCTGGATTTATCAGATACAAAACAATACATCTATAAACCAAGCTACGTTTTCTAGATTAAGATTTAGATACATCATTGAATTTGAGTCCTTTATTGTCTTTGCTAAGTATTCTAAATATAAAGAAATAATATAGGGGCTAGAGGACAAGTTTGCCTGGTTCTTCTGTTTAAATGCAGTCTGTTGAGAAGAAAACCTCCCACCTTAATTATTGCCTTTCATCCTTCATATATCCACTAGTGGTATATTTTGACAATCTGCTTCTCTCTGTATTGTCATTGTTCTATTAATATTGACAGATATTTGCCTCCCCACCACAAAACCACATTCATCTTTATCCGTCACTTTTGGCAACACCTTTGTCATTAGTAGGTATAGATACAAACAGTTTGTAATCTTCGTTTATGAATTCAGTTGGTCTGTAAGAAGCTGGATTTGAAGGGTCTTTACTCTCATTTGATAATACGGCTACCACAGTTTTCTTACAAAATGCTGGTACTATCCCCTTTTTAAAATGTTGTTAATCAAAACCTTCCAGATCTGTATTACTTTCTTTCTTCCTAACTTAAAGAAAAATGCCATCTATTAATGTGACTTTCTTGTTGGTTGTTCATACGTCGCCATTTTATCTCATCCTGTCCTATCTTAGCTGTTTTTTTCTTTACCACTTAGCCCAGTGAGCAAAATTTATTAGTAAGGAATAGTACAGAGTCATGCATTTTTTTAATCTGCTACACACTCATATCCCATTGTCTCTTACTAAATTCACCATTTCATGTCATGTCCCTGCTTTGACCAAATTATCACCTTAACCAGCTTGGGAGAAGGAAGCACATTATTTCTTTAATCTCAGATATTTCTGTAAGCATCTAATAAAGCCATCCTGCCTAGACAAAAAAGGTGTAGTTAATATGAGTGACCCCCTATATTTACTAACCTCAAAAAATCAGACTTAAGGAAACTTGAATCATGCTACCATAAGTTAGCCAGATTTGCCACTAACCTGCCCCACAAAACCCATCATTGTCTTGCTCTGAAACAACTCAAATAGCTAGAGCTGCCCGGCCCACTAACCCTAAACCAACTTACCATAGCCCATTCCATAGTTTACTTAACCAACAAATTTCCATCCCTACAAGACCTAGTACAAATCCACCTCGATAGCAGGGACTCTACCATCCTCAAAAAAACTACTGCTGAAAGTTACAAAATCCAACAACAGCTTTGGAGACTCGTTATATTCTAACTGTATAACTAAATCATGGTACTAAACACAGCAAACCTAACGCACTTCAAAAAACTGAAGTCCCACCTAAATGACAACTGGTTATGCTCCTGCTCCTCACCAGGATGAACCCATTTCTCCTCTCCTCGACTTTATCTCTGCTTACTGAATACCTTACTTACTCCCATCCTCACCCTCTCACCCCTACTCTCCACTTTAGTATCTCTCTGTTTGCTTACTGATTCTATGTGATTATAACAACATTAAGCATAACAATTTGCAGTACCAAACAGGTGTCTCTGTTATACTATTCCATTGTATATTAAGCTATTGTATCTCTGAGACTACTCCACTGAATGATTTCGTGTTACTAAGTGATCCTGTTAGCTTTATTACTAACTTGAACTGTGATAATGTGTTACTATGTGATTTATTACTATCATTTCTCTGTTTGTTTCACTGTTGTTTAAAGTACTGACTGTTATGTTTTTGTTATATGGAGCTTTTCTTCCTGGGCTTCCGCTGAAAATGGGCAAACTTACCTAGTCGGACTTCCCTGGTAAACAAATGTTAAATAAATAAATGAGTGGTGTAAACCTTTCACCTCACGTATCTACCATGTTCCACTTAGTCATCATTGTACACTGTGAAGTGCTTACTAGGACTAAGGGGACTCTTATCATGAGCACATAACTAAAATACAAAAGGATATATCCTCAAGTCAGAACACTCATGTTTCTTTAAACTTTTATGTCCCATGAACTTAAGTACTTAAACACATCAGACTGTATTCCTCTGGCTGCTAGCCACTTAATATATTTATATATAGCTTCATCCCTCATTATAAACATAACTATTTGTAAAGTATGTCATATATTATGTCAACATATTATTATTTAGATCATTATGTCACTTATGTTGATGTAATTAACTTAAATTCACTAAGGCAAAATCTCCACAGTACTCGTAATAAAAAGTAGGCATGCCTTACTGTTTTATTGTATATCTCTACTCCAAGTAAATTACTCTTGTTTAAACTCAGTGTCAAATTATTCACTTTATGATGAAATCTTCAGAAGACTCTTGCATTGTTTTGTGTACATAACATTTTTCTTGTAATTTTGTTCTTGCTGTTTGGTTAGAACACCATATGCAACAATAACCAAATCCTTTATTTGTTCCAAACACTTGAGACATAAGTGTTTTCCTTATCACAGTAACATAGCTTGATTCTTAGTCATATTTTCTTAACATACAGTACTTTCTCAGTAAAGGTTTATATATTACTAAATACAAACAACTGCAATGCATTTTCTTCATTCTAGTAGCAAGTGCTTATGATTATACTTCATAAAAATGAAGTTCAAAATGAATGTTACCATTTTAGTATAGCTTATTTTTCAGCATATTTTCACAAAAAATGTACAGTTCCAGAAAATATAATCACATCTACATAATGCACTGTTTTGTGTTAGAAACTCTTGTGTTTATTCATTCTTAGGTTCATAGGTGAATATTAGGCCAGTTGCCTTGAAAGGCCATTTTAAGCCTCGCCAATATCCTGAAGTCACAATCAAACCCCATACCTTGTGTACAGACCTTAACCATTGCAACAAACCCACTCTGTAGTGTTTTCCAGCTGTATGCGTATTACTGTACCACATTCCAAATTAAACCTAGATAAAAGTGCATCACATGATTAATATTTATTTCACCACCATCCATGATATGAAAACTTTACTTGGAATGTCCTCTTCAAAGTCTGATAAGTGCAAGCACATATTGATTTTAGTTGTTGGAGAAATACAGAGAAGGTCAGAAGGAGTTGCATTGTGTCTTTGTAGACTTGGAGAAAGCATATGACAGGGTGTCTAGAGAAGAGTTGTGGTATTGTATGAGGAAGTCGGGAGTGGCAGAGAAGTACGTAAGAGTGGTACAAGATATGTACGAGGGTAGTGTGACAGTGGTGAGGACTGCAGTGGGAGTGACAGATCCGTTTAAGGTGGAGGTGGGATTACATCAAGGATCAGCTCTGAGTCCTTTCTTATTTGCAGTGGTGATGGACAGGTTGACAGATGAGATCAGACAGGAGGCCCCGTGGACTATGATGTTTGCAGATGACATTGTGATCTGTAGTGAGAGTAGGAATCAGGTTGAGGAGACTCTGGAGAGGTGGAGATATGCTCTAGAGAGCAGAGGAATGAAGGTCAGCAGGGCTAAGACAGAATATATGTGTGTAAATGAGAGGGAGGGTAGAGGAATGGTGAGGATGCAGGGAGTAGAGTTGGTAAAGGTGGACAAGTTTAAGTACTTGGGATCAACAGTTCAGAGTAATGGTGAATATGGAAGAGAGGTGAAGAAGAGAGTACAAGCAGGGTGGAATGGGTGGAGAAGAGTGTCAGGAGTGATTTGTGACAGACGGGTACCAGTAAGAGTGAAAGGGAAGGTCTACAAGAGGGTAGTGAGACCAGCTATGTTATATGGGTTGGAGACAGTGGCATTGACAAAAAGGCAGGAGTCAGAGCTGGATGTGACAGAGTTAAAGATGTTAAGATTTGCAATCAGTGTGACTAGGATGGATAGGATTAGGAATCAGTATATTAGAGGGTCAGCCCATGTTGGATAGTTTGGAGACAAAGCAAGAGAGACGAGATTGCGTTGGTTTGGACATGTGCTGAGGAGGGATGATGGGTATATTGGGAAAAAGATGCTAAGGATGGAGCTGCCAGGTAAGAGGAATAGAGGAAGGCCTAAGATAAGGTTTATGGACGTGGTGAGAGAGGACATGCAGGCGGTTGGTGTGACAGCAAGATGCAGAGGATAGGAAGAAATGGAAAGAGATGATCCGCTGTGGCGACCCCTAACGGGAAAAGCCGAAAGAGAATGATGATGGTGTGCTCAAGCTAGAGAATTGCTCAGTCATGAGATTAATACATCATATTCTGTTTCAGACTTAACATTTGGCTTTATATAGGTTCATAAGTACTTACTAGGCTACTTATCTGTGAGGATTTTAAGAAGACAGCTCAGTGGTGCAGCAGTTGCATTGTCACTTCACAGCAAGAGGTTCTCTGGTTCAACTATCAGCTGGAGTGCCTTCTGTGCGGAGTCTGCAATTCCTCCCTGCATCCATTTGAGTTTCCTCCGGTTGCTCCGGTTTCCTCCCACGTTACAAAGACATGCGTCTGGAACATTTCTCCCCGGGCCTCCACTGAAAGTTGGTTTTGTTCCAAGTTGACTTTCCCGATAAACAAATGTTAAATAAAATAAATAAAATAAGACTAGCCTTGCATTCCCGTGGTAGTTATTAGCCCTCATATTTTGTAAAATGAATTTTCAAAGACTGGTCCCGCACAAGTATATGTAGGGTAACTTGCATGTTTCCCTTATCCATGAGGGCTGTTATTGCTAAACCAGTGGGCGAATTTGCAGTTATCCAGCCATACATCCAAGTTTTTATTGAACAAAGTAAGCAAAGTGCTCTGCTTTTTGTGCAGGGGAAGCTGGTTCCATAGAAGTGGTATTCTCTGTGAGACATATCTGTTCCTCCAGCATGTTCTGTAATTTTGCAAAAGATACTGAAGACCCTTGAGCAGGTATTTCTGATACCGTTGGACTTCGAATGTGTAATAATTCTGCTAGAACAGACTCTGTTGAGAGTCTATACACAAGACAGGGGTTGCCTTTCAGAAGTCTGTATGATACTAAGAAGAGGGACAAGGCTTTCAGATGTGTGCATAGTTTTTGTGATGTGGGTTCTTGATTTTTAGTGAGGAAGCCTTCTGGTGGTTGTACCTGTGACAAGTGTTAACACATGTACATACCAAAAGGGGCATTATGTTCTAAAGCTTGGCCTAAAGAGTGCCAAATACAGAGACCAATAGTATGCCTGGGTTTGGATGCCATACAATTCAGTATAAGCTGTGCAATGAAACAGGACTTCTTACAACAGTGGATATGCAATGATAAAAAGGACAGTTTGTTGTCAACATGGATCCCCACATCTCTAGAGGACCAGTTTTCAAGAGAGTATTGTCAATGTGGTAGTTATAAAGGGCGTCACACATGTTGAAAAGGTACAGTTATACATTTCTTGACATTTTGTTTCAGTCCATGATTTTGGCAGCAGATCTTTGTTGGAGACAGGCTGTCTTTTAGGATCTCTAGGAAGTTTATGATGGAACCAAATTTACAGTCATCTGCAAACTTGGTCAGCCACAGTCCCTTAACATTAGATGTAATGCGATCCTATCTCGCCTACATTCATAACTGATGGGCTCGGAGCCCCCAGGGTGTTCACCAAGTGTCTGGCAGTGGTGACAGCTCACCTGAGAAGTCTAGGATTCCAAGTGTTTCCCTATCTAGATGACTGGCTCCTCACTGCCACCTCCAAGCATCTACTGATTCGAGCGCTGATGGCCACAGTAACTTTGGGACTCTTGCTGGGAATCACTTTCAATTGGGAAAAATCTGTGCTGCAGCCATCTCAGCGTATCACCTTTATAGGTGCAGAGTTAGACACAAAAAGGATGCGGGCATTTTTGCCATCAGAAAATTCAGGTCCTACAAACTCAGATTCTAAACTTGTTACCCAAATTTCGAGTTCCTGCCAGACAGATTCTTCAGTTATTGGGCACGATGGCCGCGACTATTCTCCTAGTTCTGTTAGCCAGGCTGCACATGCAGGTGCTGCAATGGCTATTATCGGTTCAATGGTCGTATCAAGAACTTCCCCTGAACCATTTGGTTCTGATTACGGACAGTTGTCGTCGGGACCTCCGTTGGTGGCTGCGTCGGTCCAACCTGGACCGGGGGCGTCCCTTCGCCCTTCAGCCCCCAGTTGCCACAGTGACCACTGACGCCTCCCAGATAGGGTGGGGGGATCATTATCTGGACAGGTCTGTCCAAGGCACTTGGCAGGATTGCGAAGCGCACCTTCACATCAATGTCCTGGAAATGAGAGCGGTGCTTCTGGTTTTGCAAGCACTTCATCATGCTCTCCCCCAAGGTACTATTGCCATTCTATCCGACAACATGTCGGTAGTTTGGCACATAAACAAGCAGGGCGGAACCAGATCCTACCCCCTTTGCAGAGAGGCCATGAGAGTGTGGCGCTGGGCCATATCTAGCCAACGTTTCTTAGTAGCAATGCACATTCCGGGGAAAGCCAATGTTATTGCAGACAGGCTCAGCAGGACTCTCCTGTTGCCCCACGAGTGGTCCCTCAACAACAGAGTGGCTGCGCAGATCTTCGCTAAATGGGGTCTCCCTTGTTGCGACTTGTTCGCCAGCCCCAACAATGCGAAGTGCAGAGAGTTCTTCACTATGACTCCCTCCCAGGGGCAGTTTCCCAGGGACGCTCTAGCCCACAATTGGCCCCCTGGTCTGCTTTATGCCTTCCCCCCGATTCCACTTCTCCCGAAGGTGATTCAGAAGGCTCTTCATGTAGGGAGCTACATGATTTTGGTCGCCCTACACTGGCCCCATCAGGTTTGGTTCCCATTCCTTCAGAAGTATGCGGTACAGTCCCTTGGATTCTGGACCCAGTGCCGGACCTGTTGTCTCATCAGTCGGGACACTCTCATCCGTCCCTCCGGTTGTTGCGACTGGCTGCTTGGTTACTCCTTTTCCATCCTTAGTTCGAGATAACTCTCTTTCTTCAGAAGTGATGTACATTTTGTCCTCTTCCCACAAGCCATCCACTGCTAAGCTGTATTCCAGCAAATGGAAAAGGTTTGCCTTTTGGGCCCAGCAACGAGGCATTGATCCTCTTACGGCCCCAGTTCCGCAGGTCTTGGAATTTCTAGCTTCATTGTTTCATTCAGGCTCTTCAGTCTCCACAATTAAGGTTCAACTAGCGGCCATCTCTAATTTTCATGTTTCAGTAGAGCCTTCCTTAATGGCAAACAGACTTTGCAAGTCCTTTCTTAAGGGAGCTTGGCTCCTCAGGCCTCCTATGGCTCATCCTGTGCCCCCTTGGGACTTAAATTTGGTTCTGGCCTCCTTAACTGCCTGTCCCTTTGAGCCGGCAGCGACTTGTGATATAAAATTTCTGTCTTGGAAAACCGCCCTTCTAGTGGCAATAACTTCTGTTAAGCGGGTTTCAGAGCTTCAGGCTCTCTGTTCTACTCCTCCTTATTTGATTTTTCATAAAGACAGAGTTTCCCTCAGATTGAATCCCTCCTTTTTGCCTAAGGTAGCATCCCCTTTATGCATTCAGCAATCCTTGGAGCTCCCCGTTTTCTTTCCAAATTTTTCTAATAGAGCAGAATATACCTTTCACCAGTTGGATGTTCACAGGCAACTGCGTTTTTACTTAGATAGGACCAGTCACACACGAAAATCTAACCAGCTGTTTGTGTCTTTTGCGGAGAATAGGTTAGGTTTACCAGTTGCCAAAACCACCATAGCCAAATGGATTAAGGATTGCATCTCCTTCATTTATTCCCAGTCAGGCAGAGAGTTACCTTTCCCACTCAAGGCTCATTCTACCAGGGCTATGGCCACCTCTGTAGCCTTTCACTCCAAAGTTTCAATAGATGATATCTGTGCGGCTGCTACTTGGTCTTCTCCGCACACCTTCATTTTTCATTATAAGGTTGATGTGGCTTCCCGAGGCAGAGCTTCCTTTGGTTCCGCAGTTCTCAGGAGTGTGTTCCAATGAGCCACCCGGGATTTAGGTGCTAGGGACGCTTTCCCATCTGTTATGAATGTAGGCAAGATAGGATCCCATTACATCTTTTAGTTATGTACTTACCATAACTTCGGATGTATGGGATCCATCTCGCCTACATTCATACCCACCCTCCTTCCCCCTACCTTTTGGATTTGGAGGAAATATTGCTCTTGCTGAGCTCTTTTCTTGAAGAGCTCTAGTTGGTTACAGTTATTGGTATGTTTTGTTTTTTTTCTGTACCTGTATGAATGTATGAAAGTGAACAAACAAGATCTGGGGAAGCAGGTATGGTGCATTCTGGGATAAGGGGGAGCCCAGCCAATGAGAGACTTCGTTCTAGTGTATAGTGGCCGAGTCAGAGCCGATGGATCGGCTCCGAACCCATCTGTTATGAATGTAGGCGAGATGGATCCCATACATGCGAAGTTATGGTAAGTACATAACTAAAAGTTTTTTGGGTTTCTAATACCATGATGGCAATAGACCCCGATCCCTTATAAGTCCGGGTATGATTAAAGTTCACAAAATTATTTCAATCTTTGATGTTAGCCAGAAATGTTCTTCACAGCACCCCTCAGTGTACCCAGATTTGACTCCTCCTATACGTCATATGGAGTTACATGTATCGGTAGCATATCTAAATATGAATGCAAATTCTTTTTTATGAGACCCATTGCTCCTGCTACTATTGGAACTGTGTGGATACCCTTCTTCCACATTGCTGTCATTTCTGCCTGCAAATCCTGGTATTTTATTCATTTGTGTCTCTCTCGAAGTGACTGTTATCACGTGTGTGTGTGTGTGCGTGCGTGTGTGTGTGCGTGCGTGTGTGTGTGTGCGTGTGTGCGTGTGTGTATTTATATATATATATATATATATATATATATATATATATATATATATGTATGTGTGTGTCTGTGTATATGTGTGCGTGTTGTAGCTCCATCTTTGTGCAAGGGAATGACTGTTGTTCTCAATTCATCTGGCACAAATCAAGTTTTAAGGCTACGGTTGAATAGCCTCAGTAAAGTGTCTGACAATTTGTTTCAGGCTAGCCAGCAGGCAGCTTGGTATGTTATATGTCTACATAGATGTAGTGTTTTTGGCCTTGGATAGTGCCTTGGGAACTTGTTCTTGGAAGACTTGAGGAGGGGAGTGATGTGGTTATTTGATCTGGGAATATTGGAGGAGGAGGTGAAGTTAGGGTTGAATTTGTTTGCTAGTACACAGGCTATTCTCTCTGGATCTGAATATGTGATTGATTTGCTGTTAGCTCTACACAGTGCTGGGCATCGTTTCTTAGATTTCTAACAGTTAATAAAGGCTCTGTTGTTTTTTATCACCTGGATAGCTATTTTTACCACGTATCTGGCTTTGGTTGATTTGATCAGGATTTGGAATTACTTTACAGCTTAGTAAGAGCATTTTTAGATTCTTCATGGTTAGCTATATTTTTCAAAGCAATTTGCTGTTATTGGGCTAGTTTATATTGGGATTCCACCAAAGGGGTTTATTTTTAAATTTTACATTGCATCTATGCAAGTATTTGTTGGGAGGGGTGGCTTAATGGTTAAGGTGTTTGCCTTACAAACACAAGGTGCAGAGTTTGAGTCTCATAAGGGATAATTGGCTAGGCTTATAATGGTTCGCAAGGGCAGTTAGCCTAGTACTAATCTATGAACCTATTTATATGTAGCTAGAACTTGCCAGTAAATGATTCCTCATAAGTAGTGGGATTGTCAAAGTGAAAGGGGCATTTGAATTTATGCACGTCATCACTCAGTTTTAGTAGATTAGCCTTTGCATAGCCTTTGAATACTAAAGCCCTGGATGATGCTTCTCACATCAGTCTTATGGTGAATATGACAGACTTTTGTGGTCTGATTTGACCAGGTAAGAGGTTACAATAGGCAGAGAGCAGAGCTGTCCCATAATGGTAAAGACCGAGTCCAGGATTATATCTCCCCTACATGGGGTGTGGACTAACTGGTTAAGGGAGTTTGCATTTATGAAGCCTAGAAATGACTGGGTGTACATGTTTGCGGATGTACAGATGTTCTTCGTGTTTCACTGTTGCAGTCATAACTGTAGGGTGCTCCTGCCGGCAGGCAGCCCGAGGTCGGCCAGAATCCCAAAGTCTGGGTCCGGCGTCGGCTGTATAGGCTAGTACCCTGACGTCAGTACGCTTTGGTACATAGCCCTCAGCCGACGCCATCTTCTCCAGTCTTTCTTGCCGTGCGGTGGAAAGCAGCTCGCAAGTCGTTGGTTGGCGATTATCGAACAGCGTATTTGGTTGTTGTCGGTCCGAAGTTCTTACTTCTCTTCTCAAAGCTAAGTACCCGTTGGGAATCTTTTCTTGTTCCTCCGATGTCAGAAAAAGTTAATAATTGTATAGCGTGTGGGGAACAAATACCTCATAAAGATTTCCACTCTTACTGTCTACCTTGCTTAGGCCCTGACCACGTTTCTTGTTGTCGGTTCTGTGCCAGGTTCAACTCTCGTACTATCAAGCGCGATGCGATTGGGCTTTAAATTATTTTCCCAGGCGCTTCAATTATAGAATGTCGCCGGCCACTACCGAAGTGCAAAAAAAGCGCAAAGACAAAGACAGGCGCGAGGTCCAAACAGGACTCGTTGCAGCTGGAGCCAGCGTCCGGTTTGTCGTCAGTGAGGCGCTTTTGCAGCCCCTGTCGTCCGCCACTTCTGAACCGATGGCGATCACGGACTCCCATGGGGAGCCATCAAGGCCCACTATTTTAACTGCTGCAGGACCTTCGGACGTCGCTCCTTCAGATGGGTCCGGAACCGCTGTGCAGGTACCGGCTTCTGAGGGGGTTTTCAGGCCTACTCACATTACTATTTCAAAGGCAAAGGCAAAGACAAAGACTCCTGTTAAGTCTAAAGTTCCAGCTCAAGCTGCTTCTGAATCCACTCCCAAGACACAAAAGCAATTATTGAGGATGGCTGAAGATTTGCTTACAATGATTAGGGTTCTCACCCCCCTCCTGAGAAAAGGCCTCGACAGGATGTTACTCTGGATTCCTCTGACCAGGCTTCTGTATCTTCTGTTTCTTCCTCAGATCAGGACTATTCCTTTCCCTTATGAGGATTCGGATGCTGAGGACTCTTTACCCTCGGCCTCTCCGCCTGAGGATTTTTCTTTGGGGAAACCCTGCATGAGATGAGGGAACATTTTCATTGGGAAGGACAGGAATATTCTGCTTCCAAGAAGAGGCTTAGAGAATTTCTTCTTCTTCCTCAGCATAGGCCTTTAGCTATCCCTCCTGTTTTGGACATTGTAGATGTTGCTTTTGCTGAGGCTAATTTGAATCCTGATTCCATGCCTCCTGCTCCTTCTAAGCCTGATAGATTTTATAGGGTTCCTGACTCTCATTTATTTTTATTTAAAAACCCTTCTGCGGATCCTGAAACTATTTCTCAGGGCTCTAAGGCTGCTAAGGTTGCTACTTCTAAAAATCCTATTCCCTCTGAGAAGGATTCTCGTGCTTTAGACAGGTGGGGAAAAAAGGTATATACTTCTGCTACCCTGTCTGTAAGGGCTTTAAATTGCCAGTTTCATATGTTTAAATATCAACAATTTCTTTTGTCTGTTTTAAAGCAAAAGCTTGCTTCCCTTCCTGCATGTGCAGAGGATAAGGAACTTCAGGATGTTTTGCATGCTACTGAACAGGTTAACAAGCATAGCTTACATTGTGGTTTTGATGCTTTGGATGCTTCTTGCAGGGCTGCTGCCTCTGGTACTGTTATTAGGAGACATGCCTGGCCGTGAACAAAGTTTGCCTGAACAGGTTAAGGCTAAGTTATTAGATGCCCATGTTCAACAAGATGTTCTTTTTGGATCTAAGGCTGAGGAAGTTATTAAAAAGATGGAGGAAAAGGCAAAGTCTATGCAGACTGTAAAAGATTTCTTCCAAGTTCAGCCTCCTAGATTTTCCAGGAATTGGCCCTCTAAAAATTGGTCCTTTCCCGTCTGACAGGCCTCAAAGGGGAAGATATAGGCGCTCCAGAGGTCGTGGTCAAGGCCAGGCCTCTTACAGATCTAGACAATGGACTGCTTCTTCACCTAGAAGGGGAGAAGACAGATCCCAATCTCAAAGAAAGCAAACTCAATGACTCTCTCGGTTGGGCTTCAGGACCCCTTCACCTGGACGCCCTCTCGGAGGAAAACTGTCTCTTTTTTACAGAAATTGGACTCATATTACCCAGGACAGATGGGTATTGGACGTGATTTTAAAAGGTTACAAATTCCACTTTCACACTTTGCCAAGGACTCACGGTTGGCCAGATCTGCCAAAACTTCAATGGTCAGAGACCTTAACTCAAGTGGATGCTCTTCTGGCCATGAGAGCCATAGAGCCTGTTCCACTCTCGGAAATGGGAAAAGGGTTTTATTCAAGACTGTTTCTGGTTCCCAGAAAACAAAACTCTTTGAGACCTATTCTGGACCTTTCTGTGTTAAACACCTTTTTGGAAATTCCAAAGTTCAAGATGCTTACTCTGCAACAGCTAATTCCAATGCTCTCTCAGGACGCCTGGATGGTGACATTGGACTTAAAGGAAGCCTATTTACATATTCCCATCAGACAAGAACACAGGAAATTCCTCAGGTTCAAGGCAGGTTTGAGGCACTTTCAATTCTCTGTTCTGCCCTTTGGTTTATCTACTGCGCCCAGAGTCTTCACCAAGTGCCTGGCACCAGTAGTGGCTTACTGCAGACTTCAGGGGATCCAGATTTACCCATTTGGACGACTGCCTTATTCAGGCAGACAGCAAAGATCTTCTGCTTCAACATCTGGACTTTGTTCAACGTCTTCTCCTCCTACTGGGATTCTCAGTGAACATAAAAAAGTCACATTTGATCCCTTCTCAACAAATGGTATTCTTGGGAGCCCTCTTAAATACAACCTTACAAAGGGCCTTCCTCACTCCAGAAAAACAAATTCAGCTGGCTTCTACTTTCAACACCTTGGCAACTCTATCTCAGCACACTGCAAGGAAATTCCTGCAGGCTCTGGGCTACATGGCTTCCTGCATTCTGTTGATTCCAAACGCAAGGCTTCACATGAGAAAGCTTCAATGGTATCTGAAAAGTGTATGGTCACAGCATTACCACGATCTGGATATTCTGATTCCTCTGATCCCCTGCCTTCAGAAGGAGTTCCTCTGGTGGTCCAGGGCATGCACTTCAAGCGAAGGAAAACCTTTTCGTCTTCCTCAACCTACTCAAATCCTAACCACGGATGCCTCGGATTATGCTTGGGGAGCACACTTTCTAGACAATTGCCAGCAGGAACCTGGACAAAGGACCATCTTCACTGGCACATCAATCTGAAGGAAATGTTGGCAGTCCAAAACGCCCTTCTAGCCTTCAAGAATCTTCAACCAGGCCCTCTGCTAATTGCACAGACAACACCACGGTCATGTGGTACATCAACAAGCAGGGGTTCTCATTCATACCCCCTTTGCAGACTAGCTATGGGTTTATGGGACACAGCTCTAAATTTGAATCTACATCTCCAGGCTCAATTCATTCCAGGGAAACAGAATCTCTTAGCAGACAGCCTGAGCAGAAACATTTCAGATCCTCACGAATGGATGCTAGACACCAACTTGTTCAACAGGATTACTGCAGTTTGGGGATGTCCCCAGATAGATCTGTTTGCATCCCATCTCAATCATCAGCTGCCTCGCTTTTGCACCAGGTCCTTCCACAAAGCAGCTTGGAGAGTGGATGCCCTGTCCTTCAGCTGGAGAAGCCTTTCAGCATATGCCTTCCCTCCTCTTCCTCTACTACCTCGGGTATTACTGAAAATAAAACAGGACAAGCCCAAGTTCCTCATCTTGATTGCTCCAAATTGGCCTCGATAGTTTTGGTATCCAACTTTAAAGCTCCTGTTCTTGGGGCCTCCTTGGATTCTCCCACTGAACCCTTCGCTTCTGTCCCAGCATCAGGGTCAGTTACTACATTCCAATCTCAAGACCCTTTGCCTGGCAGCTTGGCTCTTCAAAGGAGTTTGATTCCTTCTAGTCTTCCCAAACAAGTTTTGGATGTTCTTTTGGAAGCTAGATGGCCTAGCACTAGGAAATCCTATGCCTCTAAATGGAAGAGGTTTTCTATTTGGATGCAGGACCGAGGTTCTGATCCTCAGGTACCTGATCTCTCTTCTATTTTGCTTTACCTTTGAACTTTTATCTAAAGGACTTTCCTTTTCTTCCATTAAGATTCATGCTTCTGCTATCTCTGCACATTTCAGTTCTGATCCTCCTGTTTTTCTCATCCTTTGGTGAAGCAGTTCTTGAGAGGGATAAAAATTTGCGGCCTCAAGGACCCCTCCTGTCCCTGCCTGGGATCTTAATTATGTTTTAGAAAAACTTACTTTGCCTCCTTTTGAGCCTGCTGCATCTTCAGATATTAAGTTTCTATCCTGGAAGACTGTTCTTTTGTTAGCATTGACCTCTGCCAGAAGGGTCTCAGAGTTGCAAGCTCTCATGGCTGTGGAACCATACCTTATTTTCCATCAGGACAGAGTATCCTTGAGGACCAATCCTACTTTCATGCCTAAAGTGATTTTGAAAGTGGCTTTAAATCAGACAATTCACCTTCCTACTTTCTTTCCAAATCCTCAAAACAAAGGGGAAAGGATTTTGCATTCATTAGATGTGCACAGACAGTTACGATTTTACCTGGACAAGACTAAAGATTTCAGAAAGTCTAACCAATTGTTTGTTTCCTTTGCCTCCAGTTCTCTTGGAAAACCTATTTCTAAACAAACTATTTCCAAATGGATTGCTTATGGAATCAGATTTTGTTACACTCATCATGGGAAACAGTTTCCAGGTACCATTAGAAGTCACTCTACTAGAGCAGCTGCCACTTCTACAGCTTTCCTCAGAGGAGTCCCTACCAAGGATATCTTGGAAGCTGCCACTTGGAGTTCTGTGCATACTTTTTCCAAGCACTACAATCTCCCTTGTTTTCTAAGTCCAGGGCAGGCTTTGCCTCTGCTGTCTTGCAGGGTATTCTTGCCTCCCCTTCTTCTATCTAAAGCCTCCTCCTTTTACACTGCTTTGGGATTCCACCCTACAGTTATGACTGCAACAGTGAAACACGAAGAACATAGTACAGTTGTGTACACCTACCATAAATGTAGATGTTAGAGTGTCTTCACTGTTGCAGTCCTCCCTCCTATCCCCTTTTTTTTTGTGGTGTATTTGTGTTTCCTTGTTGGATTCATTTTTGGTTTGTTGGGGACTTCTGACATCTAGGGCAAGAAAGGCTGGAGAAGATGGCGTCGGCTGAGGGCTATGTACCAAAGCGTACTGACGTCAGGGTACTAGCCTATACAGCCGAAGCCGGACCCAGACTTTGGGATTCTGGCCGACCTCGGGCTGCCTGCCTGCAGGAGCACCCTACAGTTATGACTGCAACAGTGAAGACACTCGAACATCTACATTTATGGTAGGTGTACACAACTGTACTATCTCCCAGTTGAAGGTGGGTTAGTTGACGTCTTCTAGGAGAATGGTGTTTGACTTAATGGCTCCAGCTCCATCTATCTCTGTCCAACCTGATCTCCTGGTACATCCCTCCCTGTTCCCTGTGCAGCTCCGATAAACACTTACTACAAGTCTATAGACCCAATAAGAACATAGGTAAAATACTCTATAAACACTCCATTTCCCTTATCTGGAACAATCTTCCACTCCAAATCAGAAGCCGTATCTCCCTTTCTAACTTCAAACATGACTTGATACTGTATCTCCATAACAACCATATACGTACCTGCAACCACCCTACTTAACCCCTCCCTCTTCCTATACCCACTTTCCTACTACGTCTGATCTAGAAGACCTTTCCTATTTCTATAACTTACTGTATCTAACTGCTCTCCCTTCTACACCCTTCCTCTAGATCACTACATCCCTCCTCTACTACTTTCTTCTTCTGCACCATTTCTTCCTCTGATCTGAGGCCCCTTGTACATACATGTTTTTTTTTTTTTTTTACTCCTGCACTAGTTTCTTCCTCAGATCTGAGGCCCCCTGCACATGCACAGTTTCTTCTTCTCGTCACTAATCTAATAATGCCATATTATTTTCAAATGATTACCTATAACCTTAATTCCCTTACTGCATACCTCTTGGATTTATTAGCGTTGTTTATCCTTTTACAACCTTATTGTATTTTTGTATATAGCTATGTTTAATTCCATGGAGTACATTATTTTTTTATCCATTGTATTCATGGCATTGTTTTTCTCTGTGTTATTGTAAACTTCTCTACTTGTATGTCTGTTTGGGGCTTTTCCCCTCGGGTCTCCACTGAAAACGGGTAAATTCTTACCCAGTTGGACCAACCCGGTTAACAAATGCAAAATAAATAAATAAATAATAAAGTACTACATAGGGATTTCTTACTGGTTATGTAGGTATGTGTTTATAGTTAATACTTGCCATATTTTGCTTTATTTACACAGTCTCAACAAATACCGTTGCAAAATCTGAAAAATACAATGTTGCAAAATATGTGCATTAGGATCAGTTAAATAATAACTGAATATAAATGTAAAAATGTTCATCTTTTCTGACTCGGTACATGTGTATCTTTGCATAGAGTTAGACACTGTCCCTCAAACATTTTAATAGTCCTTTCATTTACAGGAATATAAGCAGTAATCACATGACCTCTGCATACACATAACCCTTTTTCTCATAGTGCACTGTATAATTATCCTAACTAACTTACTTTTGTTTGACATACCCTTATTCCATTACCTGGTTCCCTTCATGTTTTTCAAGCCAACTTGTTCCTGTGATTACAGAAGTGAACACATCTTCTATTATTTGTATCCATACTGTATTCCTGTTCATTGATTATTATGCCAGTGGAGTCGACGTCTCTTAGCCTGACTATCCCTGTTTCTTCCAACTCTGCTTGTAACTGTACTAAACATAGTGGCTTTTCTTTTATTGCTGACAGTCACTTTATCTTTATTCTTAAAAATAAAGACCAGTCTAAAATACTTTCAAGTAACAGGAAGTGTCAGTTTGTACTTTACTTTGATCCACTTACATTTTTGTATTGCCTCCAAAAACTGCAGATGATGATTCAGACTCGCACAACATAATCGTGTTGAACAAATGCAGGTCACCTATCTTTTATTTTCCTTCCTACAGACACCTAGTCTTTTTTTATAACATATTAAAATCTGCAAAATTATTTTTCATACTTAATTTCTGATGCAGACATTGACAAATGCTTCACTGATGCATTCCCCAGTGAGTGTTTTGCACACCCAGTCCATTCTGTCACCTTGGTTTACACATTGCCCTTATTCCAAATAATCTCATCGCTTGCATTCTTGCCTTATCCTCTGCCCTGCAGTACCTGTTCAGTTTGCTTTGCAATTTCAACTTGGTCTTAAATCTCAAAGGCTTGGTTCTATCTCGCCCCACATACTCTTGTTGATCGTGCAGCAACTCTGCATCTCTTACTCGAGCCATGTTCATACATCTCAGATATGCTGTAAACATCACATTCAGATTCCACAATTCTGATCCTTTTTTTAAATTGTTTGCCACCTGTGCAACATATTTAGTCATTGCAGTTTTCTAAGCTCTCTAATTTATGGTCAGGAAACAGCACACTGCTCTGCTCTAACTCCTGATTCACTTCATCTTCAAAATGATCAGATTAAACATCTGACTTAATTTGTTCCACCCCAGTTACTAGGCAGCACTGTCACTTATCAGTGACCCAAGTAATCTGCTTTTTACTTTACTATTTAGTGGTTTTAAGTTTTCAAGCTGCAGAATGACCTGAGGAGGTAATAGTGTGAACTGTAAGACTTCATATTCTTGAAGCTGAACTGTTATTCAGTGCCCATGAATGCTATCCTTATGTTTCAACAGGAATATCTAGCACTTTCATCTCACAAGTAATGACCTCTTCAGAATCTAACAAACCCTTAATCTGTCACAATGTAAAAAGCCATTGCATGGTCACATTAAATTTTATATAAAAAGTATATGTGCATGTACATACCCCTTTAGGGCATAAATAAATGGTTTGTATTAACAGAGATTTAAGAATGCAAGTGGCTAAGCTGTAAACATCTTAGCTATGTACGTACAGTATCAACAGTCTTCTTGTATTTAATTAGGTGTCCTGTTTTGTATAAAAGGTAATTATAGAATGCTCTTGTGTAAGTGTATAGACTCTGCTGTTCCACAAAGAATCAAAGCCAGAGCCCCAAGTTAAAATAAAGCCATCCTGGTGGACATCTAGCATCAAAAAACTTTATAACAAATGCAAAAATTTGCTGTCTAAGAAAATTAAGGCAAGGCCCCAACAATAGAAAGGTGCCCTCCTCAGCCTCAACAGGTAAATAAGACAGCAGGTCATATCCTCTAAAGGTAACTTTGAGAAACACTTGGCAATCCCAGCCAAGGATAATCATTAGGATTTTTGCAGCTACATACGTAGCCTAAAATGTAGGACTCAAGCATGTGCCAAACTAGTGACTAACTATATCACACACACTGATCCCACAGATTAGCAAACCTGCTAGCAGACAGACTTGGTGAAAATTTCACTCCCTTATCCCCTCCAAACGTATCACAAACCTTGCCCCTAACTCCCCCCGCACCCTACATATCTGAAGAGCAGGTCATTAAAGCCTTGTCTAAGGCACAAAACACAACCTTTATGGGACTAGACTGCATCCCAGGCTGCATTCTAAAGAAACTAAAGCATGAACTAGCATCACCCTTAAGTACCGTATTCAGTCACAGCCTAACCACTGGCTTTGTTCCTGCGGAATGGAGAACAGCAACAGTTATTCCCCTCCACAAAGGTGGCTTAGCAATAGACCCAAGGAATTATAAACCCATAAGTGTGACTAGCCTCATCTGTAAAGCCATGGAACATATCATCATGGACCTCATAAATAAAGATGTAGACTACTTCCAAACCCTGGATCCAACCCAATTCAGCTTTGTCAAGGGCAAATCCTGCCTGTTAAACCCAGTGGATTTCTTTGAAAATGTGGCCATGGCTATTGAAGAGGGCAGATCTATGCACACAACATACCTCGACTTGTCAAAGGTCTTTGACACAATCCCACATTCAGGCATTACCGGTAAACTTAGCAAACTGAATGGAAACCCCTTTGTTGTAAGATGGGTTGCCAACTGGCTCACAGACTGGTCACACACTGTCAAAGTGGTTGACTTCACATCAACCAGCAGACCTGTCATCAGCGGGGTGCCTCAAGGGTCAGTGCTGGGATCCCCATTGTTTGGTATATACTTCTTAGAAGTTTAGGCCAAAACTAAAGGGCTATAGCTGATCAAGTGTGCAGATGACTGCAAACTAGGTGCAATTACTGAATTCCCAAATTATGTCAGTATACTTCAGGGGGGTCTTACACAGACCAACAACTGGTGCCTTTTTCACGGTCTCAAACTGAATGCAAAGAAATGCATCATCATTCCCTTCAGTAAAAACAGTGTCCCTTCACACTATCAAATTAACAACAATACCCTATGTACCTACAAAGTGGTAAGAGATCTGGTATCACAAATAGGCTGCGACCGTAACTTTGACCACCATGTGTCTACTGTAGTAAGGAAGGCTTTCTATGTAGCACACTTGATTAGCAAAGGCATCGCCTCTAGAGCAAAGGAGGTTATAACCCCTTTATAGTCATCTCTAATCAGGCCCATAATTGAGTATAACACCCCCCTTTCGGCATGTACCATGCAAAGCACCTGCAGCAATTGAAGAGACTTAAAGGTTTCTAACTAAAAATATCAAGGGACTCCAGCACGTGGCTTACACATACCCAATTAAAGTCCCTGTCACTGTACAAAGTATCATATAGACTTATGCTTGGCTTACAGAGCAGTCTCTGACCCAAACCTCATGAATTTGATACACATCTTTAAATCAGGCAGGACTAGAGCCACCCTGTTCCAGGGACCTAAATCTGGCCTCTGACTTGAATAGGACATGCTGGAGGGACAGATTAATCTCCCAGTGACTGCCATGTCTTTGGAATAGGCTTCCAATTCATGTAAAGCAGGGCACCCTGTATAACACTATTCAAAAGGATCCTGGACGAGTGGATGGGGCAGCGTAAATTCTCACCAGGTATAGCACCACAACCCTCCTGGACATGGGCAGTCATTACTATGTACAATCCTGGATATTGACTAGAGTATCTATGGTAATACATTGGCATGAAAAGGCTAGGCATGAAATGACCTCTGGGTCGATAGCCTAGTAACCTTCTGTGAATATAACATAGTCATCTGTTAATATTAAAAATGTCATACATTGTAGGTATTGATTTAGTGTACTGGCACTTTTAACTTTACTAGGTGATTAACTGTCATGTGACCCATGCAATGACTGTTTTTAATTTTGATTACCGGTTTGTTAGATTCTGAAAAAGTCTTTACTTGTGAGACGAAAGCGCTAAATCTATTCATTAAAGTTTTCTGGCTCTGAGCAGGCATTGGTATGTGTTTTTTTATTACTAGATTTGCTGAATATATTTTCTCTTGAGACTAAAGGTAAAAGCTGAGGTTGGGCCACTTGTCTCTCTTGTAGTATGCTGGCAGATCCAAATGCCCAACATCTTATAGTACGTTGCATCTTTTTAATGACTGGCTTATTTATTTTTTAACAGGGAGCTTCCATCTTGTTAATGCTGAAGACCTTTCTTTCAGAAGATGTTTTCAAGTTGGGAATCAAGGACTACTTGAATACTCATAAGTTTGGAAGTACAACAAGTGAAGATCTGTGGAAAAGTTTAAGCAAGGTGAATATTTACTGTCAAATTTTAGATTCTGTTTGGATCATTGGGCAGAATGTATATTGTAGCTTGTGTTATGAGCAATTTATGTATGCATTTTTTCAAGGTTGAAAATATTTATTTAGCAAATGGATAACTACACCAGACACAACTGTCTTTTTTTCGGACACCACTCAGGAACAGTGTTTGGTAAGTGGCTTGCTCAGCAATGCACTGTAGGCAAATCAAGACTGCAGGACTCAAACCTAGAACTGATGGTTGAAGCTGCTTATAGGTTCATAGATAGTTACTAGACATGCAGTCTGGGAGACCATTCAAGCATATCCCAAATTTCCAATTGCCCCGAAGCATCATATGGTTATGTGACTCGCTCAAGGTCACAGAAGGCAAATGAAGACTAGGGAAATCCTATCCTTTATGGCACAAATTAGCATATGAGCTTATAGCCTTAATCCTCTGTACAAACTCTAGTAAAATCCCTGGACTCCCATTCTCCAAAAAATGCTACTGAAATTAAAATGTACATTAAGTTAATTGAAGAAGACGTTTTTCATAACTGTTCAAATATGTGATTACCCTGTTTTTAATGCAGACATTAAATGTAGATCTTTTGTGTCCAAGTAATGTTGTATATTACAACACTTGAAACAAATGTGCATGCAATGTTTGTTTTAGCTTAGCACAATACTGTGTGGTAGTTCATTATAACAATTTGTGGATTAGAGTGTCTTGTTTTAGCTTGTCTTTTTTCTTTTTCAGTGTGTAAGTTATGATTCCTTGCTTTCTATAATTCTAAATCTGTGACAACCTCCCTGCAACAGCCTAACTTATATCTGCTAACCCTAACCCTGTTCCCTAACCATAATTCTAACTTCGACCCTAGAGCTAAGCCTAACAGTACACATACTACTTTGTGTTTGTTTCTGTAAAACACCTGCATATATGTCTGCACCTAACCCTCTCCCCTAATCCCAACTCTAGTCTTCACACACATTCATACTTAAACAAGATGTAATGAAATTCAGTACGTCACCTTCCACATCGATATTCTGGCACACTTGCAGCTATCCTGAATTGCTATTGTAAAGTCCAGTATTCAGACTTTTATTTAGTGACAAGAGCGCTATATATACATGCATACACACACACACACACACACACACACACATGCATGCGTATACGTATGTGTGTATCTACATATGGTTATAGTTCACTTTGTAAAAGCATGTAATACCAACAATGGGACCTACTCCCCCAAAAGTATATGTTACCAAATGCTGTAAATGTTGATGTTTGTGTCAGTATTTCAATGTGGTGTGTAAGGTTTTCCTGAGTGCAGGTAAGTGGAGTTTTTAATTAGTATTAAAACTTTTGGATGTACTCAATGTTTTGGCATTAGGGGTGTGTGTGTGTGTGTGTGTGTGTGTGTGTGTGTGTGTGTGTGTGTGTGTGTGTGTGTGTGTGTGTGTGTGTGTGTGTGTGTGGAAAGTTTGTGAGTTAAGGTCAGAGTAAGGGCTGGGTAAGCGTAGTTATTGTTGTGCATGTGTGTTATCTGTAGCTTCTGTATCTAAGTGTCTTATGTATTATTACCTATGGAAAGGGTTTTCCATAGTATACCTGTAGGGTTGGGATTAGGAACAGTGGCAAGGTTAGGGTTAGCACACGAGTGAGGTGAGACAGGAGGTTAATGTCTTAGGTTTTGTTAGGATAATGAGGAAGTAATACAGGGACTCAGATGTGGTCTGACCTCCAGACGATTGTGAACTATGTAGAACAAAGCTTACCTTTGACATGATAGTTTTCGGCAGATTATTAGCATTTATACCTATGTTTAACTAATTCCTTTCTAAGTTACTTCTCGATGACGTACCTAATGTGAGACTGAATATATTTTGTACAACAGTCATTTAAAATTAAACATAATGCATAGTAAACGTGTAATGGGGTTTTTATGTCCAAGTAATTATGCTGTATATATTTATAATATCTTTAATAAACTTAGTTTGTATGTCTTTATTATACTTTTATACACATTCAAAACATTTTAATAGGTGTAGCTTTTCACCCTTAGAATCATATTGAACTCTCAGACAGTTTGTATGGATTTTTGAATGGTCTTCCAGTTCTGGAATATTGAATAGGATATTTCCCTTTGAATTTCCAGACTTCTTTTTAGGACAGTTCTTGCAGCATTATGATTTTAGAGATTTAACTAAAGGAATCTCTGTCTGCAGTTTATGTGCATTATAGTTCTCACTGTTTCTCATGTCTTGCACAGTATTTGCTGTTGCAGTTCTGATATTGTCCCCCTCTGAGCTTTCGCCTGTCTTGCACAGATAACTGTGATATCTCCTGTGCAGCTTCCCATCTTCCCCATAGACAACATGGAGCCTTAGGTTGTCTTCTTTTTCAGCAGTATCATCTTCAGGCTGCAGACTTTCCCATGGCTTCTCTTGGTCCACTTTTAAATCTGGAAGTCTTCAGCAGTTTCTTTCAGAGTAATATTTCTGTTTTGGTTGATTTCTGTCCAGTATAAGAAAAAAATAAATCAAATGTACTTAGAGGTGATTAAAATAAATAAAACATTGAAGGAACATATCAACTGAAATAAAAGGATGGAAAAACTAGAAGAAGCTTTAATTAGCTTTCAGATAAAGTGATAAAATGGCAATAATCAGTGGTTGAAATGAAGAAAAGGCTGGCTGAGAATGAGACTTAACAAGAAGAGATGCTCCAAAAAATGGTTGAGTTACAAGACAGAGTCGTTGAGAACACTTTGTTTTTCTGCTCCTTCATCGAAACTGGAAAGAAGAGACTGTATTAATTATAGGAAAGCATGAATAAGCAACAGGACTGGTATTCACAGTAGGATTAGTTAATTAAAAGGGCACATAGAGTGTATGCTCCAAACCTAGCCATGAAAAGCAGCCAAGACTTGTTTTAGTAAAGATGCAGTCATACCCAGCTGAAAGAGCTGATCCTGTCAAAACTGTGGCAGAAGGGCATAGAATTACAAATTTGAGACAACAGAGTGTAGAAAATGATTATTCACTGTACACCAAGTAGAAGAGCCGCAAATTTATCCTAGCAATTGGGGAATCTTGAGAGGTAGGTGTGAGATTCCAACTGCTGCACCCAGCTGTCTTTAGAATGTTTTTCTCCCTGAAGGATCAGGTACATATTTTGATGCAGAACAGGTTAAGGAGGACATAAAAAACAGTTTATCTAACAAAAGGGATCCAGCAAACAGAAGGTGACTGTACTTTTCATTCTTCTGAAAATAATGCTCAGAGAAACTTTGCAGGTGAAATCCTTTCCAGTGTTCTAAAGGAAAATGGTTGGAGACAGGATTTGATTAGAAGAATCAGGAGCATCTTAGACCTGAACCAGAGTCTAGATGAACAGGAAGAAGACCAGCAACACTGAAATTAGCGAATAAATGGGAAACTACAAAGCATCAACCATATTTGTGAAGTATCGCTTTGCAAGAAAAAGTGCTGTGAAAGACTAGACTTTTGTTGACTTTTTTAAAATTTGTTGGTGAATTGTAAAGCACATACCCCACTTTGTCAATATTTAGAAGGAGACAAATGAAAAAAGTAACTGTAAGGAAAAAATGTTATTGTTTGTGCAAAACATTTCATGATATGATATAAAGGGTATGATGTTATGTGATCCTATCTCGCCTACATTCTGTACTGATGGGTTCGGAGCCGATCCTCGGCTCCGACTCGGCACGCTATACTATAGAGCAAAGTCTCTAATTGGCTGAGCTATTCTACATCCCAGGATGCACCACCACTACTTCCCCAGATCTCGTTTGCCGCTTGACAGCAATAGACGTGGTCTCGACTTGGCTGGGCTAAGTACTCTTTACTGACTAATTTCCTGTCAGAATTTTGATAATTTTTCAACCAAAAGCTGTTTTAACAGCTACTAAACGTTTTTTGTAGAGTTTGTGTCAGTTTGAGTTTGTGTGGATTGTTGTTAGCGTTAGGTTCCTGCTTAATTTAGTAGGGATTCCCTCACGCTCTATTTTGGACATTCTTAAGGTCCTTTTTGTTACAAAATTGTTTGTTACAAAATTTTTTGTGTCTGGTATTTGTCTACACGTCGAGGTTCCGTTTTAGTTAGAGGGGCCTTGCCCTCGCGCTCTGCTAGAGCTGTGTTGCAACTTTTTTCGCCTGTGTGAGTTGTTGGCCTATCCTGTTTAAGTTAGAAGGATTAGGCTTTTCTGTGTTCTCAGTTACCTTGATTTTTGTGTGTGTATTTGTGATATGTCGAAGGAACATAGGCCTTCGGGCTTTAAGAAGTGTACCAAGTGTGGGTACAAAATGTCAATCACGGATGATCACTCTCTGTGTGTTTATTGTTTAGGCCCCAAACACCTTCAAAAGTCGTGCAGTGTATGCCACGCTTTTTCTTCACATGTCCTCCAAGAGAGGAAAAACAAATTAATATTGAAAGGGCTTATCACCCCTTCTTTTGAAGAGGCTTTATTATCTTCTCCCTCTCCTTCCAAAAAGAAGAGGTCTTCGGCTCTGACCAGTCTGTCGGAGCCGACAGCAAAGAAATCAAGGCAGGCTTCTCCGTCGGCTCCACGGACTTCGGAGCCGAGGTCGGAACGGTCTGCCTCGATGCCTCCAGCCTCAACTCCTCTGTCTTCGGAGCCGAGTGCTCGAGCATTGAGAGGTGGGTCACCTTTTCCGGCTCCATTGGTTTCGGAGTCGAGAAAGGTCGCTCGCTCAGACTCTTCTACCTCGGCGCCGAAGTCCCTGTCGGCTCCGAGGGAAATTGCTTATAGGTTCATAGGTTCATAGGTTCATACTAGGCTATCTGCCCGAGGGCATTTACAAGCCTAGCCCATCGTTTTGTGGCTTACGCCAACCCTTTAGTATGGGGAACTATACCCATTATTTTGCTGTGCCTCTGTCGAGCAGTGACACTGAGGTAATCCCTGGGGTATATCTGTGATCTCCCATCCATTGGTCAAGATTTCTCTTGAACAAGGCCAGCGAGGTGCTCTGCCTCACATGTACCGGGATTTTGTTCCACAGCATAGGGAGTCTTTGGGTGATGAATCTATCCCTCCAGCACGTCCTATTAATAACCGTGTCAAGGTTTAAGTCTCCTGCCCTTGTGGCTCTGATTGATCTAGATTTTTGAGGTGAAGCATATTCATCAAATCTGGGTTTGACATGGCCTTGTATGTTAGGCAAAGGTCACCTCTGAGCAAGCGGTGCGACTGAATAGAGCTGGAGTTCTTTCAGTCGGGCAGCATAGGACAGATTTTTGAGACCCTTTATCCTTTTGGTGAGGAACTTTTGTGGCCTCTCCAGCTGCTGCAAGTGTCGGGTCAGATACATTCCAATGGGGCATTGTACTCAATCATTGGTCTGATGAGCGATGAGTAAAGGGAGACTATGACCTCCCTTGATCTAGATGAGAATCCCTTCATGATAAGGTGGGCAATGTAGAAGGTCTTCCTAACTACTTTAGCTACATGGGTGTCGAATGACAGACTACTATCAACCTGGGTCCCCAGGTCCCTGATAACTTCTTCTGTGCTCAGTGGATTGCCACCTATTTGGTAGCTTGGGGTAACCTTGTTTTCCCGAAGGGTATGACTATGCATTTTTTGGCATTTAACTTTAGGCCGTGGCTCTGGCACCAGTTATCCGTTTCTGTGAGACCCTTCTGAAGGATATCTGTATCAGATGTGTTTTCTACTATGGCCAGTTTGCAGTCATCTGCAAACTTTGTCAGCCATAACCCTCCTGTGTTTGCTTGTACTTCGGAAAAGTAGATGCCAAACAAGAGTGGGCCCAGGACTGAGCCCTGTGGGACACCACTTGTGACAGGCTTTGAGTCTGACATGGCGCCAGCAACTCTGACCCTGTGGGTTCTGTCACTCAGCCAGTTTGCAACCCATCTTGTGATGTATGGGTTGACATTTAAGCTGATGAGTTTTTCAATGATACCCAGTGGGGTATTGTATCAAGGCCTTAGCCAGATCGAGGTAGGCTGTATGGACTGCCTTTCCCTCATCAATGGCTTTGGTGACTGTTTCGAAAAGTCAACCAAGTTTAAAAGGCATGATCTGCCTTTGACAAAGCCAAACTGGGTTGGATCCAAAGTCTGCAAATTCCTATGTCTTTAATTATGAGGTCCTTTATGATCCTCTCCATGGCTTTGCAGATAAGGCTTGTCAAGCTAATGGGCCGGTAATTTCCAGGGTCGGTGGAGGCACCGCCTTTGTGAAGTGGTACCACAGTTGCAGTGCGCCACTCCTGGTGCGTATCCAGAGGTAAGACTTTGATTAAACAGCTGTCCTAGCTGTGGGTTTAATTCCTCATTGAGTTCATGGAGCACACAGCCGGGGACACCATCAGGTCCCATGGATGCTGTGTTTTTGCTTTGGAGAGAGCAGTTCTCACTTGGGCTGGAGATGTTTGGGGGCTGCAATCGCTTGGTATAGATATTTCTCCTTTTGGGGAGGGAGTTTGCACTGAACCTGTCAGCCAGTATGTTGGCAATGTCTGTAGGATCAGTAATCTTCACATCATTTTGAACTAGCTCTGAGCTTATCTGGGAGTTTCCTCCCAGGTTTCTAACATAGCTAAAGAAGGCCTTATGATTGTCTTTTGAGTCTTTAGCTATTTTTCTCTCGAAATTTGCTTTGGATGATTTTATGAGAGCTCTTAGTTTTACTTATAGTGATCAAGGGTGTCTTACCTTTTAAGGATTTTGCTCTATCTTGTAGTAGCTTCCTCCTTTTGTTGTAGAGTTTGTTTATGGCTGGGGTCCACCAGACTGGACGCTTGCCTTTGGTACAAAGAGTCTTTGTTTTGCTTGGGATTGCCTTATCCATGCAGTCCTGCAGGTGCTGGTAGAAGGCATTTCTAAGTGATTCAGCGGCTTGAGTACTGTTTTCCTTGGCTCGGGGCCTTAAAGGAGACCACACTAGTCTTTAGAAGTGTGAAGTCGGCTTTGAGAAGTTCTTTACTGTGGTCTTTTTATTTCAGGTGGGGGTGGGATGAGGACCTCCAGCGAGATTAGTTTGTGGTCTGATCTCACCAGTGAGGGTACACCTCGTGTTGAACATTGTGCTCCCATGTTCGTGATGATGAGATCAAGTATGTTATCTCCTCTTGTGGGGATGGTGACTAGTTGTTCCATGGCATTTGAGTTTATGAATTCCAGGAACTTTTGGGCTAGGGTGTTTGGGCTTGAGTAGTGTTCCCAGTCTATATTAGGGTAATTGAAGTCACCTAGTATGATGGTGTTTGGTGATACATTTATCCCCTCTAGTGTTTTCAGGAAGGCCATGTGAGGTTCCTGAGTTTGTGAGGGTGGCCTGTAACATGCTACAATTTGCAGAGCAGTCTTGCCTATGGTTAATTGCACCTGGATGGTCTCCGATGCATCGTGCGTTGCCACCAGTCTTGAGGTGTGGGTGTCCTTGATGAATATGGATACCCCCCCTCCTTTCTTGGTATTGTCCAGATTTTTTTTGCTGTACTGGTGGAATCTCCCTCGGCGCCGATATTACTCGAGACTATTCGGAGCCGGTCCCCCAGTCTTTCGGAACCGGCAGAGAAGTCAACTCGGGCCCGATCGGTCTCTTCTCGGTCTTCGAGGATGTCCGATTCGGATATAGACAGGGTGCTGCAAAGGCTGTTCCAGTCTCCAGTTTTCCAAAAATTAGTCTCGGCACCAGCCCAGTCGGCTTCGGAGCCGATCGTCCACCCTGTGGTATTGGTTCCTCCTCCAACAGCCTCAGTGCCGTTGGAGTTGGTGCTAGTGGAGCCAGTGGAGGTTCTCTGGTCAGCTCCGACCCTTACTCCAACCCCGACCTTCGGGTCGGAGTTCGGTACACGGACCTCCTCGGTCGGCCCCGGGGGTGACGTTTCGGGTCCGATGCTTTCGGTCCCGAACCTCCCTCTCGGTGCGTCGGCTGCGGGAGTGCCGTCTACTGTTGTGGCCTCGGGGATCGGACCTTCCCAGGACTCGGTGGGGGGGGGGGGGTCCGGCCTTCAGGGCCATGAGGAGTGCTTTGGCCAAATCTTCCTTGGCTACCTCCACCATCTCTCTGGCACCTTCCCTTGACATGGAGACTAGTTCCTTTGTTGTCCCCCTGTCTCAAGACAGCGGAGCCCTGGGGCCTGAGGTCACCCCCATTGGGGATTCCTCCCTTCCTGGGGGTCCTTCCGAGGCTTCCTCGGAGGAACCTCCCAGGAAGAGACAGTGTAAGAGGAAGCACGTCGACTCGCCTGATGAGTCTCTCACATTGGACACCGACCTCGATGATGCGGAGGGGTCCCCCAAGTCGTCCTCGGATGATGTCTCCTTTGTGGACATCTTAGAAATCCTCAAGCAACGAGGCGACTGGCAGTCCAAACCCCCTTCTGCTGAGGAGTCTGTCTTCCTCAAGGCCTTCGAGGCTCAGCCTTCCACCTCCTGGTGTCTCCGCCCTTCGATGAGCTCCTGGATTTGGTCTCTCGAAGGGCGTGGGAGCACCCGGATTCTGTGGAACCGGTGCCAGCTCGCCTGAATAAATTTCTGTCAGCCCCCCCTGAAAAGGAATTTTTATCTAAAGGTGTGGCTGTAGATGCCCTGGTGGTGGCATCTGCTACCCAGCAAGATGTGGCAGAGGCTTCGACATCCGTCCATCCTCCTAATAAAGAGTCCAGGAGTATGGATCGGTACGGCAAGCGCACCCTTACTTCAGCAGCCTTTACTTTAAGGTCTCTGAATTACCTGACGCACTTCACTAGACTTCAGAGGGATCTGGTCAAGGAGCTTTCAGATACCCTCTCTGGTAACCTACCTGAGCAGTTGGCCCAGACAGTTAGCTCTCAGTTGGCTACCCTGTCATCTATATCGAACTCGTCCATGAGGCTCATTTCATATGCGGCGAGGCGAGTAGAATGGGTACAGGTGTTGCTCTCGGAGACAGGCCTGGCTCCGCCTGTGTCATTTTGCGGAGGCCTTCAAGTCTTCCTTTGCCGACGCTCCCTTTGATGGGTCCTCCTTGTTTGGACCCAAGGTAAAGGACACCTTGACCCGCTGTGAACAAGAGGGTAAGACTTTGACTGCCGTAGGGGCACAGTTTTCCACCCCCTTCCGGCCTTATCCCAAGGCTAGAAGAGGGGGGAAAATGTGGTTCCGCAAATCTCAGAAGACTTACCCCTCACAGCAGGATGATCCCCCTTCTAGAGGCAGAGGGGGGGGGAATTTTTCAGGAAGACGCCGTCCCAGAGGCGGGAGGGGTCTCCGCAACACTGGAGACCGCGAGTCTTTTCGTGGCTCCTCAACCTTCCAGCATCCCTGAAGGATTGCCCGACTGCGCCGCTTCGGAGCCAGTCGGGGGTCGTTTTTCGAGGCACCTAAAGGCCTGGGAGAATATCACCCAGGACCTATGGGTGCTCCGGATCATTGCCGGAGGTTACAATATCCCCTTTTCTCAGCCCCCCCACCATCCCGGAAAATCCCGGACCCATCACCCAGTCAACGGGATCTCGCAGCCATCGAAATTTCAAAGCTCCTTCAAAAAGGAGTCATCCAGCCGGTCCCCGAAGACCAGACCGGATTAGGGACTTACTCAAGATTCTTTTTGGTGCCAAAAAAGACCGGGGACATGAGGCCCATCTTGGATCTCAGCAAGCTCAACCGTTCTGTTAAGAAGTCCAAGTTCCGGATGGTCACCTTACAATCCATTCTCTTGCTGCTGGAGGAAGGTGTTTGGATGTGCTCCATAGATCTCAAGGACGCCTATTATCACATCCTGATAGATCAGGCGTCCAGGAGACACTTGCGCTTCAGCCTGGGAGACAGTCATTACCAGTTCTGTGCACTGCCCTTTGGTCTCACCACAGCCCCCAGGGTGTTCACCAAATGTTTGGTGATGGTGACTGCTCACCTGAGAAGTCTAGGATTCCAGGTGTTTCCATACCTAGACGACTGGCTCCTAACTGCCACCTCCAGGCGTCTACTCTTACAAAACCTAGCAGCCACTATTTCTCTAGGCAACTCCCTAGGAATCACCTTCAATTGTGCAAAGTCTGTGTTGCTGCCATCTCAGCGCATACGGTTTATCAGAGTAGAGATAGACTCAAAGCAAATGCGGACGCCGAGCCCCAGCAAGGATGGTCCTACAACTGTTGGGTTCCATGTCGGCTACCATTCTCCTAGTTCCCTTAGCAAGATTGCACATGAGGATTCTCCAGTGGCTCCTGTCAGTCCAGTGGTCATATCAGGATCTCCCTCTCAGTCACCTCATTATAATCACGGAGACGTGCAAACAGGACCTCCGTTGGTGGCTTCTGTCCTCCAACCTAGATCAGGGGCGACCCTTCATTCCTCCGCCTCCAGTGGCCACTTTGACTACGGATGCCTCCCAGACGGGGTGGGAGGGACATTACCTGAGCAGGTCAGTCCAAGGCAAGTGGCACCCCAACGAGAGTTCCCTACACATCAACATACTGGAAATGAGGGCGGTGCTTCTATCGCTACAAGCACTACACAGTTACCTCCCCCAGGGCATGATTGCCGTTCAGTCCGACAACATGTCAGTAGTCTGGTACCTGAACAAGCAGGGAGGGAACAGGTCCTACCCCCTTTGCAGAGAGGCCACGAAAGTATGGGATTGGGCTGTTGCAACCAACCGTTTCTTGGTAGCAACACACATTCCGTGGAAATCCAATTTGATAGCCGACAGGCTGAGCAGAACTATTCTCTCCCCGCACGAGTGGTCTCTGAACGACAGAGTGGCAGCTCAGATCTTCAGAAGATGGGGAACTCCTTGTTGCGACCTCTTTGCAACTCCCCTCAACACGAAATGTCTACAGTTCTTTTCTCTCACCCCAGTTCTGGGGGGGTTTCCCAAGGACGCCCTAATCCAAGCTTGGCCCAACGGCCTACTGTACGCCTTTCCACCGGTTCCCTTACTTCCCAGGGTGATCCAGAAGGCGATTCACTTGCAGTGCAAGATGATTTTAGTTGCCCCATACTGGCCTCGTCAAGTCTGGCTGCCCTTTCTTCGGAAATACGCACTGGACGGTCCATGGTTCCTGGACCAGGTTCCAGATCTCTTGATTCACCAGTCGGGACAGCTGCATCAGTCCCTTCACTCATTGAGGTTAACAGCTTGGCTCCTCCACTTCCGACCATAGTCAGGAACCAGGTTTTGGACTCGGAAGTTATACATATCTTGTCCTCGGCCCACAAGAATTCCACTAAGAAAATCTATAACAGCAAATGGAAGAGATTCGCCATTTGGGCCCAGCTCCGGGGATTGGATCCCATTACTGCCCCGGTGTCAGAAGTTTTAAAATTTTTAGCTTCCTTATTCAATCAAGGTTCTTCAGTCTCTACCATCAAAGTTCAATTAGCAGCTATTTCTAATTTTCATGAAAGTATAGACCCACCTTTGATGAGCAATAAGTTGTGTAAAGCCTTCATGAAAGGTGCTGGGCTGCTACAACCTCCGACTTCTCATCCAGCTCCACCGTAGGATCTTAATTTCGTATTAGGTGCTTTGACCTCTTCCCCCTTCGAACCGGCAGCAACTTGTAACTTGAAATTTCTTTCTTGGAAGACTGCCTTTTTGGTGGCAATTACATCAGCCAGAAGAGTTTCGGAACTTCAAGCCCTATGTGTCAAACCACCGTACCTGGTTTTTCATAAGGATAGAGTATCCCTCAGGCCTAATCCATCCTTTGTTCCCAAAGTTTGTTCTAGTTTTTGTCTTCAACAGTCATTGGAACTCCCAATTTTCTTCCCCAACTACTCAGACAGAGCGGAATATATCTTCCATTCATTGGATGTTCACAGGCAATTGCGTTTCTACTTAGGACGCACCAATCACGGAAAACAGATCAGTTGTTTATGTCCTTTTCAGACAATAAATTGGGCAAAGCCGTCACGAAGGTCACTATTGCCAAGTGGATCAGAGACTGTATCAGTCATACTTACTTTCTTTCTAATAGAGAGCTTACAACCACTGTGAAAGCTCATTCTACAAGGGCTATGGCTACTTCGGCAGCCTTTCATTCCAAGCTTGCCATTAGTGACATTTGTGCCGCGGCTACCTGGTCTTCTCCTCACACCTTCATTTCTCATTACAAATTGGATGTGGCATCTCGAGGGTGAGCTTACTTCGGTTCCACAGTTTTCAGGAGTGTTTTCCAGTGAGCCACCCAGGAATCAGGTGCTAGGGACGCTGTCCCATCAGTACAGAATGTAGGCGAGATAGGATCACATAACATCTTTTAGTTATGTACTTACCATAACTTTAGATGTTTGGGATCCATCTCGCCTACATTCCTAATAACCCACCCTCCTTCCCCCTGCCTTGGAGATCAGAAGAGACCGGACGGTTCGGTTTAGCCATTTCATCTTGAAACACCTGGCAATGTTATTTCAACTGTCTATGACTGTGTGCATGTGTGCGGACAAACAAGATCTGGGGAAGTAGTGGTGGTGCATCCTGGGATGTAGAATAGCTCAGCCAATTAGAGACTTCGCTGTATAGTATAGCGTGCCGAGTCAGAGCCGAGGATCTGCTCCGAACCCATCAGTACAGAATGTAGGCGAGATGGATCCCAAACATCTAAAGTTATGGTAAGTACATAACTAAAAGTTATATATATATATATGTATATATATATATATATATATATATATATCTATGAGGTTCTCCCGTTCGATTCTCGGCTGGAGTGCAGGGAGTGCTTTCTGTGTGGAGTCTGCATGTCCTCCCCACAGTTGGGTGGGCATTCGAAAGACATGTGTAAATGGGCGTGCCTTAGTTGAAGGTTGAACATCGAGCTGGCACCTCATCGTTCGTCAAAATCTACTGCCAATCATTAGTGGACCGGAGTTCCGCTGTGGCAAGACCTATGAACCGAAAAGCCAAAGACAACAACATATATATATATATATATATATATATATATATATATATATATATATATAGATATAAAAGCAGTTTAGTGTGTTGTCAGGTATTTTAAAGGAGAGTATTTTCAGTGAGTTTTTTTTAGGTGAAAGAATAGGCTTTTCAGTATAACAAAAAAAGGCTGGAAAAAAGCAAGATCAATGTTAACGTGTTGTCATCTTGGGTTGCTGAGATGAGGTTAGGGTGTAAAAGTGTATATTAATTCTACACATAATAAAATCAATATTTCTCTTATTTTTGCAAGGGTGAATGCCTATATTAATGCTCTTGCTTTAAGCTGTAAACAGGTGTTTTTGTGAGCAAGTAAGCTTGAAAAATAAGGCATAATTATGAAAGCCATGAAAAATGTTTCTTACATCTGCAAAGATATTAACTTCTTTATTTTTACATTAGCAAATGTTCAGTGGGAGTCAAGAAGTGCACTTGAAGGCAGTTGTACATTTTCTTCTGAGCGAAGTTTACAGAGATTCATTACTGACTACTTTTACATGGAGACAAGCTGCCCGCAGGTGCAAGCAGTTGCTCTTTTTTAACACCTCTTTTGAATTATTACTCAAGATGTAGTTAAACATATTTTTATGTAAAAGAGCCCATATGAACATGTTCCCAATTACATATATTATACATCATATATGTTCTTTTGTGGATTCACTTTATATCCTTGAAATACTGAAATGTCGAAATTCATTATTTCAAAGCTATAAAGTTGAATTTTTGAAACACAGAAAACTCAGAAATGCGAAATTCAAAATCTCGCACACCAGAGATTGAATTTAATGCTACTACTACTACACACACACACACACACACACACACACACACACACACAAACACAAGCGCTCTACTACATAAAAGCAGGGGGGCATGCCACCCTGCACCCCCCCATGTGGGGTGCTGCGCCCGCCACACCCCCCCTACTTAAATATTCGAACTCTGAGGTCGCACTACACATGAACATACACACAACACCACCACACAAGCTACATTCTGCTAGCACACACACATCACAGCAACAAAACACACTAACATACACTGCAGCCTAACACACACACACACACACACACACACACACACACACACACACACACACACACACACACACACACAACACACACACACACACTTACCTGAATCCATAACCACAGCGGAACCTCAGAAGCATGAAATTCATAACCTCCGGTATTCGAGGTTTTGAATTTCACGCTTCTAAGCTTTTTCTCTTTTCAGGATTCCACTTTATGGGCTCGAAATACTGAATTTCGACATTTCAGTATTTCAAGCTTCTAAAGTAAATCCGTTCTTTTGTATAACTTTCATCATTGCAACATTACATAAATTGCACAATTCCTGCATTCCCTTAACCCTTTTATGCATGTGTATTCCCAAAAATTCCAGTTATTTCTATGTAATTTTCTTGAACCCTTTTCTAAGGATCCTACTTTCAGTTCTTTTATCTCTTACAATATTCACTACTACTTGTGCATTTGGTTTAGACTTTGATTTCCATTTTCTAGTAATTGCTTTTTTGGCAGCCACCAGAATTTAACTTAATGAAGCCTTATTATGTCTAGGGAATTCAGATTCTGTATCACCCAGTATTACTCTTAGAGTAGTGTACAGGGAATTTCTAAAGTTTGCCAACGTATCGCACTTCCACAAAATATGTTTCCAATTAACTCTTTCTTCCCTATCTACCTGAGGCAAAATTCTTTGGAGTCTGCTTGGGGTATAAAAATAGCTGTGTAAACATTTCCAAGTAAAAATCCTAAATCTTCTAGACTTTGTTGAATATTTGGGCGCCATACATATATCCCCCATTGTTTTTTGTGAATTTCTTATCCAATCTCTCTTCCCAGTCCTTTCTAAATTTCTCTGATTGATTCCTATAGTTATCATGCTATATGCCCTACTAATTATCCCCTTTTTAGCAGCAGCTTCTGTTCTAGATTCTACTAGAAACTCTACCAGTGCTGGTCTTTTGCTTAGGATTCCCCTATTTCTTTCTCTTTGCATGTACTCTGATATCAGTACTTGACAGGAAAGGCAATTTGTAGCCTGCAGTTCAAATGAATTATTGGCCTCTTCCCATTCTTTTACCTTTCCATGTCTAATTATGTACTCCCAGTACTTTGGTTCCTTTGCTAGTTTTCTCCAGTAAATTACAGCTCTGTCTAGCCTGTTCTCTGTACTTGCAGTTATCCTGATTGGCAAAATCTCCTTTTTTCATTCCCTTGTTGGCTTAGTTCTTGGAATACTTTATGCTGCTTTATGAATGTAGCATTCTGCATTGAATCCAGAATCCCAGGCCCTCCTTGTATCTTGAGCTTCTCCCCATGTCATTATCATCCATTTCTACTTTGAATTGTAGGTTTCTGCTTGTGCTATGTATAGGAGCCTTGACTGTTTGGCTCTGTAGTACCCCTTCAAATCATGTAATCCCAAACCACCTTGTTCCATTGGAAGGATCAACATTATCCCTCTTGACTCTTGCCCTCTTTCCCTCCCAAATAAAATCCTTCAACTGTTTATTAATTGCTTTACACAACTTCGCTGGTTGATAAAAATATGCCTGACCTGTGTATAAAACTAAAAGTAATGTCTTTTGGCTTTTCCCAGTTAGGGGTCGCCACAGCAGAATTCTGGTCCACTTATGATTGGCAGTAGATTTTTACGGTGTCGAGATTCCAGCCCGACCTCCACCCTTCAACGAAGGCACACCCATTCACGCATGCACCTACCTGCATGTCTTGAAATGTCACTCATCAATGGGGAAGACATGCAGACTCCACACAGAAGGCACTCCAGCCAAGACTCGAACCAGAGAACCTCTTGCTGTTAGGCGACAATGCTAACCACTGCACCACAAACGAAAGCGACTAAAAACATTTTCACTGCTTGTGTCTTGCTATCTATAGCCATAGAACAGCTCTTTCAATTTCTCAGTTTTTGTATTTGTCTTTTGTGTAGTCTCTTCCCATATGTTGCCATAACAGAATCCTTTTTTATCCATGCTCCCAACTACTTAATTTTATCATATCCCCATAAATATGGGTGGTGTTGTGTGTGGGTATATAATTTACAGTTATTGCCTCTGTTTTATCTTCATTAATTTTGTATCCTGAAAAGACTTGAAACTGTCTCAGAATGTTCCACAACACAGAAATGTTCTTTCCTGGTTTTATCTGGTATAAAATGATATCTGCAAATACAGACAACTTTTTGACTAGCATACCAGTTATATCCTTAAATTTCCGAGTCCCTTATTTTCTTTACCAGTGATTCTGTATGTAACACAAATAAGGGGAAAGAGGCAACACCTGGCTGGTTCCTTTGCTCAAACAAAACCTCTAATCTGTCATATATCCTTGTAATCAACCTTAATGCAATTGCTTCTATGGCTCTACTCATAAAATTCCAGTTTAGTTTGTCGAATGCTTTCTCTGCTTCAAGACCCACCAAGAACAGTGGTATTTTTCTACATTATGCTTTCCTCTGGATCATCATTTTTCTGTTAACGTTGCCAAATGTTTGCCTCTCCTCCACAAAGCATTTGAAAAGGTGGCAAATGAGCTCAGCCATTGAGATGGCTGTCTGAGAAGAGCCATTATTACTCTGGATTGAAAGGGGACAGTTAAGGTAGTTTGATGTTCCCTAGATGCCTTCTTTTGGAGGTGTACCAGGCAAAGTCCACTGGGAGGAGGCTCTGATGGGAAGATTATATTTGTCATCTGGTCTGGAGAATCTTGTGATCCCATATGTTTACAAGGCTGTAGAACTATTATAGCTGAACTAATAAACCGTAATATAACATTTTCCCATGTATGAGTATGAGATCCAGTATGTTGGAGCCCCTAGAGGGCATATTCACTATTTGGTCAAGGGTGTTTGCGTTAATTGAGTCCAGGAATCTCTGCGTGTAGGTTTCAGGCCTTGTAAGATTACAAGTCTGTAGAGGGGTAATTAGTCTACCATGAGTAGGATGTTAAGTTGGATGATAAATGTCTAGTAGATCCAGGTATGCATTGTGAGCTTCCTGGGACATGGAGGGTGACCTGTAACTGGCTAGGATAATGGTACAGGATTTTTTTCTATAATGATCTGCATGTGGAGAAACTCCAGCACACCATCGTGTTTGACCAACCTAGAGATGTGCTTGTTGTTGTATATTGAAACACCTCCACATTTAGCCCATGTCTGTGTAGCTACAGGTTGAAAACTGTGGAAGACACTGAAGCCTTGCACTGCCATGGTACTTTCTTCCACTTTAAACCATGTCTTTAATAGCTGCACAAATGTCTATATTCTCAAGTGTGAGGAGGGTTGGAGGGAGTGTAGTTTTTTTTTTTTTTATATTATTTAGGCTTCTAGCATTGAGCAATAACACTGTCCGGTTGAGTTGAGTTGATTTTGATATGTTGATAGGTTTGTCAGTTTGGCATTGCCTGAAAAAGGCATTATGGGGTGGATAAAGTTTTACCCAATATTCAAAAGCCTAAATGGGATAGGTGCAGACAATCTTTGCTAAAGCAACATGGTCTGATAACCATGTCCTCCCTAGCTGACAAGTATTGGATCCCCTTAGAATTATACCAGAAGGTAGCCTAGGTGTTAAAATGAATCATCTTTTGCTCGTATTGTGGTATCATGCTTGGTAATGGTAATATGCTCCTGAATGTTAGGCTCTTACCAGCCTAAGACATGTAATCTGAGAGATCCATAACGAGTCTCTTCATATAGTCCAGGGAGGCACGTCTTAGGTCATTTATACCTACATAGAGTATGATAGACTCATATTGGTACCTGTGGTGTAGAGTGTGAGCATACTTTGGTGGACTCTTTCTCCAGATAAGCAAGTAATTTCATCTTCCCCTTCTTCAGTCTGATTAGAGGGGCAATAGTATGTCTTACAGTGGAGTCACCTATGATGAGGGTCCTGAGAAGTGTGTTTGCTTGCCTTAGGAGCTTAGTGTTTGGGTCTCCATTGAATTTAACTATATGTGTGGTGTTATGTGTTTTTTCTAAGTGCCTTTGTGCTTCCTGAGAAATGGCTTTGCCAATGGGCAGTCTAGGTGATCTTTGTTTAGGAAGATTGCTTTTAAGTGCCTCAGCATATGTTAGTTTGCATGTGTGCTGTGTGAGGTGGGTGTTGTAGGTATGGCTTTGACAACCTGATATACTCTTGTATGTGAGAGTTTAGCTTCCAGTATCATTGTGAAGTACACCTCTTGCATGCTGTCACTGTTTGTTTAAGGGTTAAGTAGTTGTCAGTAAATGTGAGAAAAGTGCTAGATTGTCTCAAGATGCCTACTTCCCCCAAGCTGGCTACAGAGAAGTTAAAAAATCTCATATCCATGCCGTCCAGTCCTTTGATTGGTGAGCTGCAAGGGGGTGGTGTTTTGTGCTTAGAAGGCTATTAAGAGTGCTTTATTGGGGCAGATTATGCTAAATAGTATGCAGTTTTACTAACTTTAATGTTTACACAATACTGAATTCTATTAAATCTGTAGGTATTGCCACTTGACACCCATCTAGCTGCTGTAGCTTGTCGGCACACAAGGTATTTGCTTTGTACTTACTGCTTTACAGGGTACAGTTTTATGGTCTGTCATATAGGGAAAATTTGCTTTCTAGGTGTTTGCTGTTGTGAAAGGCACTGCTAACCACAGCTGCACATCGAGCAGCTCTGGCAAACTCTCGAATTTTTAGCAGCACAGAAAAAAATAGAAAACTAACTAATGAGCTCTCTGGCTAATAAAACTGCACTGTGAGTCTGTTTGTGTGTTTCCCAACTTATATAGACCAGGCAAATGCCTCCTGCCACAAGATAAATAAACCCAGTCATCCTAATGTAAAAACATAGCAGAAGACGCACAAGTGCAATCTACCACAGACCAATTAAAAAACTAGTTTGAAATCCCTTCCTGAAGGTGAATTTAAGACGGTCTTACAGCAGTAACAGTGAGAGGAAATTTTTTTTACAAAAATACAGTGAAATGCATAAGTAAAAGCAGGAAACAGTAGTGGTCATTCAGTGTCATTCAGTATATCTTAAGTACGATTTAGCACTCCAAAGTAGTTAGCTTTTCAAGTAGTATTTATTTCATAGCAGCGCACTAATAATATCATTCATCTGATTGAGTTTGCCAACTTGAAAAATGATTAATATGTTTCTTTTTGCAAACTGAATGGCATGAAGGCATGCTTGTAGTGGTATAGCTAGGAATTTATAAATTGTACATAAGAGCCATATTGCATACCCCCATGTAAAGGGCATAGATCAGGTCACAGCACTCCAGTCCTTTGCCCTAAAAGGTATGGGTCATGTGACACCATTGTAGTATGCAGCACTCATTCATCCTTGAGATGAATTTGACTTTTTGGCTACAAAACATTAACTCCTTGGGCATTTAACACAGACTGCCTCATGGTACAGTTTTGCACTGCAAAAATTCTGTGAGTGACAGTTGGCAGACTTTGCTTGCGGTGCTGTAGTGTGACGAGACTTTGTGCAAGATTATAACAGCCATGCCTAGGCTGGCCAGAGAACTACATTCTCATAGTTGACATGACAGTGAATTACATAATATAGGGGCTTGGTATGAAAAGGAAGGATAGCTTCAGTAGTCAAAGCAGTTCTTGCAAACACATTTTCTGGAAATATATGAGGTTAACTGGGTTTAGGACTCCTTGCAAAATGTCCTCACACTGTGTTGAAAGAATATATTGTATTAATTGAGGAGATTATATTACTGAGTTAGAGGTTAGATTTAGAAATGCAGAGGCACAGTGATGCAGTATTAAGTTTAATGATATTCGTAGTAAAAAAAGCAGTCACACACAAGTGAAAATCGAAAGTTAAATAATGTACTGACTGGAGGAAAGGAATTAAGTCTTGCAGTTGAGATCATTCCAAGTGGAAGGTGTACATTTCATGAGAAATAAATGATGCTTTTGCGAACATTTTATACAAAATAAAGCTGATGTAAATTATTAATGTAAGTAGGTTCGTAGGAAATAAAACATGAGTATGTTGTAGTGTATGTGAATAAAGAACAGAATTACAGTGGTGCGTGTATGTATAATGCATGCACACAGTAAAGGAAATATTGCTGAGATTTTTATCTTTTTATTGTAACTAATGTATGTGAACTCAAGTCACAAGTTTGTAACGTGATAAAGCTTAAAAAAAAAAACTCCACCCTTTTCCTGCATACATAACTACAAAGTAAAAGCTGTAATAAACCTGACATTCTCATGCATTAAACCTCATGTTTTGGGATTAAGCTTTACTGTAGTGGCAGCTATCTAATTAAGGATGTCATCAAGAATCTTCAACGGTATCAAGAGCAGTCATTATCTTGAGAAAAGGACAGGAAAAATGAGGTATCGTTGGCATAAAAACGATAACCCAATCTCTTCTTCCTGATGATGTCTCCCATTGGTAATGTATATTGTGAATCATAGTGGAGCCAGTGAGAAAATGTCCAGCAATCTGCAATGCAGTGTGCATGCCAAAGATATATGAATTTCAGAGACCACTCTCTCTGTAAGCATCCTGGTAGGTAGGAAAAAGAGGTCAAGAACTGCAGCAGAAAGGAACAAGTTTGTTTTTTATTGGTCTTTTCCTTTTCTTGACAAACTACTCATAAATGACCACTAGGACATTTATTCCTGTATATTTCTTCCAAAAGTGCATTGCTAGAATGAAGAATAAGCACAAACTGTTTGACTGTCTTCTGGCCATTGAAGACTACTGCAGAAAATTTGCCTCAGGGAGGCATACGTGAAGCACCATTGAGCATGCTTATGTTTTCATCTGCATCTCGGTAATCTGTCGGTATGCCAGGTCTGTGTGCATGTGTCCCTGTTGTTGGCATTTTTGAAACATGCATCTTTAATAGGAACAATCACAAGCAGGAGCATCTCACACAGCCCTGTTTCTACATAAAGAAATCAAAGTCTTAGCGGATTCAGTTTTTACTTTTAACAAGTCAAAGCTCTCTCTTTTATGGAATTTGATCAAAACCCTGTGTCACTTGTGTCGCAGACAGGTCCTCTGCATCTCTGTCAACAGGCTGTCATTAAAAGGAAAATATTTGTACATTCCCTGAAAGCTACTTTGTCCATTTCAGGCACCCTTAGTGCAGAAAATGTGTTTTTTTATACACTTGTCTTAAATTACTATTCAAGTCCTATCCAGTGCAATGTAGCTCCTTTTTCCCAGGTAATGCTGCTGTCTGGACTTCATTTCTTTAAGATAGTGAAGGAATCTGTTTTGCCCCTGCTGTTCTTTGGCATATAACTTTTCAGTAACCTTCCTCTTAAAGCATCTGGAGCAGACCTTGTACCTTCCTGCTTCAAGTAAGGGAAAATAAACAAGTTTCCATTATTTTCCTGCTCTTGATAAACAATTGATACGTTTAAAGGTTAATGACATTAAATAATCACTATAATCTAGGCTCATATACTCTGCCTGCACACACAAGTCATCAGAAACCTGATGTTAGCAAGCGATTACCATGCTGTAACTGCCATTGTTGTTCAACTAATCCTTGTCAGACTCCTGTCATAAACTGCACGACAGTGTAAACTCAGCGGGTGGAATTCAGAAATGGACAGCACACTCTGGAGTCCTGTTTTGTTGTAGGATTGCTTAGTGCCATTCTTTTATGTCAGAGTAATTCAGAGACTGCTATAGCGCTATGGTAGTAAGAAGATGCTGGTCCGTAGTGCTATAGCAGTTTTACTGGTGAAGGATGCATGCAAATGCATCAGTCTAGGCATGCAGCCAGTTCTAAGTTGACGCTTGCTTTCCTGATACGTTTTGCCAGCTTCGGAATAGTGCAGTAAAGTCAATCAAAGAGTAGCTCTAGTTTCTTATTTGGGGAAAGAACTAAGTAAATCTGAAGCTTGGAAAATAAGAAGCCTATATCGTCCAAACCAGCAAGTTGAAAGAGGTACCGAGCAGCTAGTAAACAAAGAAAAAAATCATTAGTTAGTATCCCAGTCCGGGTAAAATGCTTCCTCATTCTTAAATGCTTCTACGGTGAAAGAAATACAAGAGTCGTCATTCTGTGTTAAAATCTTCCCCTTTATTACAGAATAATGGCTCTTGTATTTCTTTCACCATAGAAGCATTTAAGAACAAGGAAGAATTTTACCAGGACCGGGATACTAACTAATGATTTTTTTCTTTGGTTACTAGCTGCTCGGTACCTCTTTCAACTTGCTAGTTTGAATGATATAGGCCACCTATCATTCCAAGCTTCAGATTTACTGAGAGTTTGTTGATCCACCGATGTGGATATCTTAGCAAGCAAGAGATTAGGGTATACGCAAGGCCACTATTCTCGTGGTCCACCTAGTGAAGTTTGGTTTGTTTTATTTGGAGAAAGAAGCAAATTAAGTATTTTCTGTTTTTTTGATGGCATACACCCATTTGTTACTATGACAGGAGTAAGGATTTAAATACTGCAGCCGGTAAGTAAAACAGAGCACTGTGTGCATGTTTGCTGGTGCTTATTCAGCTGTATTGCATGAACTGGAAGGTGGAGCATTGACTCATTTAACTTAGAAATGCACAGTGTTCAGAGACATGGCTGACAATGAGATGTTACTGTATACTGCTTTAGAATTTCTTTGAATTGCATTATAGTACCATCCCACTATAGGGTACTGTACTGTTGCCCAAATCGCTCTGGCTGTGATACTTAATATGAATAGTAGCCAGTGTGCATAAAGTAGTTCGCATGTTAAAGCTCAACATAAACACAGTTGAAGTCCTGTAGCTTAGACATTTCTGACTATTAGTAATTTCTGCACTACCGTGTGACAAGCTACTACTGTAGATTTTTTCGGACATGTGGTAACTTGCGCAGACTCACAAACTGGAGCCAGTAACTCCAGTACTATAAACATATGAAGTCCACATGTTGCAGCTCCATCTAAATGTAAATAACTGGTAACTGTAAGTTTAGCCATTGCTTCTCTCTCTCCTCTTAAAACACCAAAACCATCAGTAGAAACACAGTCATTAAACAAATATACTAAGTCCTCCTCTACTTTTACAAGCTAGCTGTCAGCAGTATGAGTACCAAAAGTATAAATAATTATAAAGCTTTATTCCGGCCTGATACTGGAAACTGGGGTGGACTGGTCACCTCTGCCCATTTTTTTCAGCAACCGCACTTCTTCAAGCTTGAGTTCCTACCCTGTCCCCAGAAATCCCTGCTTCCCTGAGAAGTACTCCAGATCTTATCACCACCATACATGTAAGCCCTTTAGCATTTGTGTAATTGTTGCTTAGTTTTCTTCAGCTGTCTTGTCAGTGGACTAAGGCTTTTTTGATCTTGTATTATCCTGATTTCTTCACCGCTTATTCTTTCTCTGTCCCTTGTCAAAACTACAAACAAATCTGTCTGTTCTTAGATTTCCTTACTTAAAATTGCTATCTAGGGAATTGATACTTTGATGCTGTTTTTGAGGAGTCTCTTGACCAAGTGTTGGTCTCCTAATTGCTATGTATATTTTTTTTCTGTGTGTATTGGTATTATTGTTAACAGTTACTTAGTCACAGTTGTTTCAGTACAGAGAAAGAATTTTAAGATCTCCAACTTTAAAAAAAAGAATCTGAATGTGTGCATAAAATTCCCCACCAAGGATTTCCATGATGTGTGCATGCTCTGTCTTGGGGTGGGACATTTAGACTCTGACTGCTCTGTATACAGGAACTTTGGTTTCAGGACTTTACTGGACCGATGCAGTAAATTGGTTCAGAAAGGGCTGCTAAGGTCAGAAGTGCTGAGAAAGATTAGGTGGAGGTTCCTGATAAATACACGCCTGCTAACCATGCTGAAAGAAGGAAGAAAGAAAGGAGAACAAGTTGGATATTGCAGTATTAGAAAAGTCATTAGCCGACAAGGTCTTGAGGATGACTGTTTTTTTCCTTTGCTGTTTGGACTATCCTCTCAGGCTTCTTTTACCACGTCCTTGTCTTTTGCTAGGTAGGAGTCATCAGAAAATGCAGACACTGCTCTCTGGGAACTGGGAGCTTTTCAGAGCACAAGCTTTCTAGGCTGCTGTTGTCCCACCCTGCTTCGGTTACAGCCCTTCGTCCTTACAGTTCCTCAAGGAGCCCTGCACAGCTTAGTTGGGAATGCATGATTTTGGCCTTTGTGAAGGCTAATGTACAGTATGGTTTCATATCAGCCCCCCTTGGTGTCCAGGGTGGGTAAGAAGGGAGACCCTTAACTTCACTTTTTCCTCTGGGCCCTGTTTTTGCAACAGCAGTGATGGACCTGGTACTGCAGCCTCTGCTGGTGCTGTCAACAGTGAAAGATTCCCTTTCTTTGATGACAGTGCCCTCAGTGTTGGTGAATTCCTTAACTTTGACCTTGTCAGCACTGCAGACCACTAGGGTTGAAGGGTTGATACTGGTTCCAACCTTAAACACCAAAATCTTATATGGTGACTTCAGTTTCAGAGTCTGTGGTGCTGACAGCACATGTGCCATTCCTGTGATGCCAGCATTGATGCAGTCAATGCCAGCAATCTCAGGTACAAATTCCATGGGGGGCGGGAGACTTTTTGGTAATGCTGAGGACCTTATTGGTTTCTTTGCAGGAGCAGGTACAGGCTCTGTTAGTTCTGCCCCTAGGCACAGCAGAAGCTTTTAGCTACACATCAGCCATAATCCCACAGGGCAGAGCGCATCATAGACCCAGAATGAAGAGGTCTGAGGTACCCTCTACCCTGGGGAGTTCAAATTATACCCCTTTCATGCCTCCCAAGGAAGAAGTGTTGTAAGAAAAAAATAACTTGACTCCCTGTTAATCTCCCTCAAGGCAAAGGGGAAGTTTCTCCTAAGTCCCCTCCTGTAAACACCTCCTTTGGTGGAATCCTGGAAATTATGATAGAGAGAAATCCCTGGTTAGCTAACCCCACCTTCCTGGTGGAAGAGATTTTGCAGGAGGCCTGCAAGTCTTGCAAACTCTTCATAAGCTGATAGACTTGGTGTGCTGTAAAGTTTAGAAAGAGCCAGATGTGGTTGAGCCTGTCCCCTGCAAACCAGATAGGGTGCTGCAGATCCTCCCAAAGATAGCATTGAAATAAGGGCCTTCTTGAGGATTCCATAGTGATGTCTGCTGCCACCAAACATTAGGTCCCAGAGGATGCTGTGGCTGTCTTTTCTCCCAACAGGTAGTTGTGGATGATGGATAGATTTGGGAAGTGTGTTTATGTCCAGCACTTTTCCAGTCAGGACATTAAACTCTCTGATGCTTGATTAGGTTTCAGAGGGATAGGACAGAAAAGACATCAGATACTCTGAAATAGTTGCTGATCTGAGGTCACCGAGACTCTGATGGTGATTTTTATTTCTGTTTCTTCACCAGCCATGCATTTGATTCACAATGCAGTCAATAGAATAGCTAGGATGGTGTGCTCAGGCATTGCAGTGTGCAGATAAACTGGACTGCAACTCACAGATTTTGCAGATCACTTCAGTGTGGCATTTGTCAGGACTCCTTTTGAAATAACCTCCTTGTTTGGGCAGAATGTGAAAGTCAAATTGTTGCAGTGTGAGCAAGATGGAAAATTCTCACTGCTGTTGGGTTCAAGTTGTGGCATCACAAAGGTTCTTGCAGAGGAATCAAAAAGTTGTTATTTAGAAAGTCCCAGCTTATGTTATAACAAGCAACTGTATGACAGAGGATCCAGCAGTTGGGTGGTGCGTCTTATTTGTCCACCACCCCAGAGGCAAAGATAACCAGTATCAGTTAGGGTTTAGGGGGGAATGCTTATGAGGTGCTTGTTAGTACGAATCCTTAAAGGTTGTCCATCTCTCCCACTCTGGTGGCAGTCATGGGATGCCTTTGCCAGTATTTGCCATAGTGGTTTTCCATCATAGTACAAATAGATATGGGAAATTATATTCAGAGGCTGCAATGTACCCTTTTAATTATGCCCAATTACTTTTCTTCGATCCACTTCTTACAGTTACAGCCCAGCAAAACAGGGCAGCCCACAAGGAACTGAGTACCTTCTGTGAAAAAGAGCCATTCAAACGGTAACATCATAGCTGGGGGGCGGGTCCGGTTTTTACTCTTAGTTCTTTTTGGTGTTCAGAAAGACTTAAGACTCTAGAACAATTCTCGACCTTTGTTGATTTAATCACTATGTTAAGAAGTCATTCCAGCTGGTCATAGTACAATTTATTCATTGTCTAAAGACAGGAGATTGGATGCACTCTTTGGATTTCCTGGAAGCATACCTACACACACATGTAAAGCCACCTTGCAGAAAGTTTCTGTGTTTCCAGATAGGGGCCAGTCATCAGTTTTGGGCTCTTCTATTCAGAGTCGCCACAGCCACCTGGGTGTTTACCAAATGCGTGGCTCCAGTCATAGTGCACACATGATTAATAACTGTGGGAATCTTCCCCTACCTGGATAGCTGGCTTATAGCAGCACCTACTATGGAGAAATGTCTAAGAGTAAAGCAGTACTTGTTCCAGTTGTGTGTATCTTTGGGGATCACAGTCAGTGTGGCAAAATCTCGGCTGGATTTTTCACAGGCCCTTACTTTCATTGGCAGTTGGATACAGTCAGCCAGAAGGCAAAACTACCACATATCTGAGTCTGTCCAATAGTTCATGAAGTCCTAAGCCTTTCAAAGAATCCAAATCCTACTGCGGCCATGGTACTGAAGGTGTTGGGTCTGATGGCTGACACTGTTCGACCAGTACCAAACACAAAGCTCAACATGACAGCATTACTGTGCACCCTCAGAATTCAGTGGAACCATACAAGATAGTCCATGATACATGCAATAAGGCAGACTTTTAAACAGTTGCTTCAAACAGATACTTTGATGAGAGAATATATTCAGTTTGTCTACTGGCACCCCATTCATTTGACCAACCCCCACAGCCATAATTACTACAGGTGTGTCCAGTCTGGTATATGCGTGGGAGTATTATCTAGAGAAGACATTTCAAGGTATGTAGATACCATAGGAGGCCAAGTTGCGCATCAGTGTTCTGGAATTGAGGGCAGCCCCAGGATTGGCTCCACATGGATGTAGTATCCATCCTGTCTGACAATATGGCAGTAGTATGGTACATAAACATGCAAGGTGAAGCATGACCCCCCCCCCTTGCAGAAAAGTAATGAGGGTTTGGGAATGGGCTGTACCATCCCATCGCTTTTTTCACAGGAAAGCAAATAACAGGGACATGCAATGTAATTGCAGACAGAATGAACAGAGAGAGAGAGAGAATGCTCCCAAATAAAATGCTTTCTCAGTTATGTAGTAGCTCAAAAGGTATTTTGCACATGTTGAAGACCCTGTTATGATCTCTTTGCTTTACCATATGCAACTGTTTCTTTAATATCATCTTCCAAAGGGGGTGATCCCCTAAGAAAAGTATTCTCACTTTCTTGGTCCCCAGGTCTTCTGTATGTATTTCCCCCATTTCTAGTCTTAAGTTATGTTAAAGCCAAGATGTGCAGAGCAAAGGTCATTCTCTTAACCCTACTCTGGCCATACCAGATATTATCCACCCCCTGCTTTGATCTCACCACAGGAGAATACCTCTTCCTCACAGCAACTTCAACTGCTGTCTCATCCATCTGGGTACTCTTAACAAGACATATCTCTTTTTAATGTACTTGGTTTCTCCACTTTCAATGATGTCCAGGAACCATTCTTAGCCTCCAGATGTGGTCAGTTTAATAGCTGTTTGAGAGACCTTTGACCAGAAAAAATTAGAAAGACAAAGGGAAGAAGTTTTCAGTAAAATATAGAACCCCTTTAAGCTTAATAGACATATTCAGTGAGGTTGCTAGCTAATCTTTCATTAAAGTTCAGACGGCTGCTGTGTCATCCTTTCACCTGTGATAGTCCTTTTTGTTCCTAGCATTGCATAAAGTATGCAAGGCATATCTTAAAAGGGGTTTTCTACACCTGGCCACCTCTAGTGCAGTCTGCCCCTTGGGATCTAAATTGTATAAGTCATAAGTTGACTAACCCTCCTTTTGAACTAGCCAATTATGCAGCTGTTACCTTTTTGAGCTGAAAGGCTGTCCTAAGAGAGTTTCTTAGCTTTGTGCTCTATCTCCAAATTCCCTTACTTGGTTTTCCTTCAAAACAGAGTGACATTTAGAACTAATCCTTAATTTATGCTGAAAGTATCTACTCAGGTATATTTTGTATCAGTCAGTTCACTTAACCAGTATTCTTCCTTAACTATTGTAACAAAGGTGAATAGCAGTTGCATTGTTTAGATATACATAGACAACTCCAGATTCTGTCTTCATTGTACAAAAGACTTCAAAAAGATGAACAGCTGTTTCCTTATTGAATGCCAATAAAGTATAAAATCAGTTAAGTTACTCTGTCCAAACGGGTGCCAGATTGCATCAGTTACTGTTACTTCTCCTCTTGTAGATCCCAGGCCGCAACATCAGAAGCTCACTCTAGGTAGAACTCACGTCATATCCCCTGCCCTTCTAAGAAATTTGCCATTGGAAGAGATTACTACTGCTGTTGCTGCTTCATGGTCAACCTTGTATACATTTGCTAAGCAGTACAAATGTTCTTCGTATTGATCACGGACGTAGTAACCTAAGATATATGGATTGTATCCTGCACAGGATGTCAGTCGGCCAGCTTCCAGAGCTTCAGAGCACTTTCCATGTGTCCAAATCATTAGTCAGCTCAATCTGAGCTGGGTGAAAAGGTAGGTTTGGAAGCCAAGCCCTTCAGAGTTTTCATGCCAACTGAGAAAGGGAGTCTGAGCCCTGGGAGGACATTACTAGGGACAAAAAAAAAAAACACCTCAAAAAGCAAGTGAGATGGAGAGAGGGAGTGGCAGTGCCATTCAAACACTACTGTAATGGTAAGTTTACTTACAAATCTGTACTTATAAGTATTCTCTGTAGAGCTTCCTTTAGAGCCACCATTCCAAAAGACTTTTGTCTAAGGCCATTTTCTGGGTATTCTGTCCGACAGTTTACAGTGTTTGGACAGGATCAGAATAAATACATAAATTATGTACTTAAGAATGTTAGATTTATCTGGTTTCTGTTTGGAGACTGGAATGACCGATCCGCCTTCCCCCCTCCAAATTGTCATTTCCAAAGATATTTGCAAGAACTTCAGAGGCCTGTTTTTTCATGGTTCCTAATGGAATAGTATTGTGATCGTAGTATGATTATAATTTCTGTTAGGAAGTTGTAAGCTGGCTGTTCACTTTTGATCAGTAGTGCTTCTCAAGGGAGCAGGGATTTTTGGGACAGGAGAGGAGCTCAAGTTGACAGAAGTGTTGTTGCTGAGAAGAGGAATGCCAATGTGATAAGTCCAGCATTTCCCAGAATCTAAATGTAATATTTTAGTAAGTACACAACTTACATTTTTCTTGGTGGGTGGGGGGTGGGACAGACACTTCTCTGGGCATTGATAATGTAGTTATAATACAAAAACAGTTCTCAAACTTAGATGCATACCAGATAGGAAAATGTATATATACTGTGTCTGTTAACCTCTGCTACATTATTTATGTATTTTTTTATTTGTCTTTGCTTACAGATAAAATCTGGGCAATACCCATTTTCAGCAGAGACCCTGGGAGAAAAGCTCCATTTGCTTACATTTTACATTATACTAGGTTCCAGTTAAACACACAGTAGTTGCATTTCTATTTACATTTATAGACAAACCGTAGTTACATTTATATATTCTAAGATTTTATAGAGGTGGAAGTTACTAAAGAGAAAGCCCCCATAAAGCTTAGTGGATTGTGCAGGCAGCAATTATGTATAAAAATTGTTTTGTCATTTCATTGAGAGGTTGAGAGTATTCTGTTTAAAGAGAGTATTTGGAGAGTATCGATACAGTTAGCACAAAGTCTTAACCTGGTGATGAGCATGTGCAGGACCAGGACAGGTTAATATGTTGTTTAAGCAGTGGTTTAAAACTATTGAGTTTGTCAGACAGTTTTATGTGTGTGGGGATACTATTCCAGAGTTTAGCAACTTATTGGGAATAAAGCAAGTCTCCTGTAACATTATTTGACTAATTTGTAAGTAATAAGAATTTGTTACTAGAACAGAGGTCCCTTGCAGGACAGTAGGGCAGTAGTAAGTTTTCACATGCATATGTAAAGCTACAAAAATGCTATAAAGTGTCTCAGATTTCTACATGGGTTTACACACAAGCACACACACATATCACATGCCGGTGTCTGTATGTATGTTTGTTTGTATATAATGACAGAGATGTATATCATAACCAAGTGAAGGATTAAAAATGGTATGCAATTGCTCTTTTGTTCTGTAAATTCAGTAGACTTTTGCAACTAAGGGGAATAAGGCCCATTATTGAGTACAACACCCCATTCAGCATGTACCTTGCAAAGCACATGCAGCAGCTGGAGAGACCACAGAGGTTCCTCACCAGGAGAATCAAGGGCCTCAAAAATCTACCATACACAGATAGTTTAAAAGCCCTATCCCTCTATTCTCTTTCCTACAGACTTCTCAGAGGTGACCTCTGTCTGGCATACAAGGCGATCTTGGAACTTATGGGACTGCTGCATATCAGCAAGTCAAGCTCCACTCAAATAACTCACACATGTGGTCTCAACGTGGTCTGTGATATCAATAGGACTTGTTAGCAGGACAGAGTTGTGTCCCCCATCTGTGGAATAAGCTCCCTCTCCACGTCAAGCAGAGTACCTCTTTACCCCTTTTAAGCGTAACCTGGATAACTGGATGAGAATTTGAAAATGCATCCCTGGGATTCCACCCATGTCCCTGCTGGACAGGGGCATCGGATTCTGATTTGTCTATATATGGTCTAAACTCTCTGCTAGGTCTATAAGGGCCTCAGGGCCAATAACCTAGTAACTTGCTTTGATCGTATGGTAAGTGCATAATAGACAGGGGCAGTATGCGTTGATTGTGGAAATAAGGGTAGAACTAGGCTAGGCTTGTAAGAGCTCTAGGGCCATTAGCCTAGTAACTTCCTATGATCCTATGAATAGCACGAAGTAAAAGGAAAGTATACAAATTAATGTTTTCCAGAGCCTCTGCCAAGTGTACATTGGTAGATTTGTGCTTTGACATAAGAAGTCATGTGTTTCTTTTACATCTGAATCATCCAGCATAATAAACATTTTTTTTTTTTTTTTTTTTTTAAAGATTTCTGAATTGCCCTGTAAAAATGGATATATTGAACGGCTTAACCATGGCTGCCTGATCTATCCATTAAATGAGAATAACTTCCTTTCCTTAATTGCTCAGTGGCATGCAGTGGAAGAGGTGTTCTCTTGCTAGTTAAGATCTGTGCAAATGTCATGGATTCTCGCTCTACTATAGGAACTATCTTTTATATTTTAAACCTCATTAAATAAAGCAATAATACCTGACTTTTGTTAACTGAAGTTAACTAGTGCTGAACCATGGAGTAAAGTGAAACTTGTGATGAGCTGCCAATTTCTTTGGTCCTTTGCCAGGTTTTATCAGCTGTCTATCACCTTCCATGACTTTTGTTTGTGTTACCATAGCATTCCTCTTAGTTGTTGTAAGTTAATATGTAGCAAAGCAGCAGTTGGATCAGTCCTACAAAATCAGAAAAGAAAAAAAAAAGTTTTTTTTTTTTACAAAGATCATTCTCCATTTAAAAAGAGGCAGAACAAAATGGAAAAGCTAAAGCAGTTTGTCCTTATTTAGATTATATCAGCCAACCCACAAAAATGTTATCGGGGTGTGTGCCCCATCCCCCCATCACCAACCAGACCAGGTCAAGTACAATAATGGATGTTCTTCATAGTAAGCATTGCAGTACTGATACTTGGGTCTTCCTGCCATGCAGAAGCCCTTGATTGGCCCAATTTCCAGTCTATACATCATCCCTTGTTGATGATGAACATCTGAAGACTGATATCTGGACATAAGGCTACAACAGGAACATCTGTCAGCACCATCTTCAGATATTCTTCATGTTTCACTGTTGCAGTCATCACTTGTGAGCCGTCTGCCAAATTCAAAAACTTTGTTCTCAAGGAGCAGTGGAGCCAATACCAAAGGAACAAGCCAGAAAAAGATTTTATTCAAGTTGTTCCTAGTACCCAGAAAACAGGGCACCTGGCATCCTATTCTAGACCTGTCCACATTAAATCTGACCCTCCTAGTGCCAAAATTCAAAATGCCGACCCTTCACAAGCTCTTGCCAATGCTGGCACCAAGTGCTTGGCTAGTGACCCTAGATATTAAGGATGCCTAACCCATGACCCCATAAGGGAGTCCTGCAGGAGTTTCCTACGCTTCAGAGCAGGCTCAGAGCACATGTTCTTTGTGTTTCACTGTTGCAGTCATTACATTTGGGTAATCTGCTGGCAGGTTGCCCTCAGTCGGCCTGATTAACTAAGTCTTGGGTCCTGCGTCTGTTGCTGTCCCTTCTTCCATGACGTCAGGTCGGCAGGGGTATAAAACATGCAGCCGACACCATTACATCAGTCTTTCTTGCTGCGCGGTGCTCAAAGCAGAAACATTTCGCAAGTGCTGGTCGGCCGACTCCTGAAATATTTGTTTTCGAGTTTCAAAACTGAAGTCTTCAACTAAAAAAGCTAAGTACCCTGTTGGGGAAACTTTTTCTTGTTCCTTACCGATGTCAGCAAAAGTTAATAATTGCATTACTTGTGGGAAGCAAATACCTCATAAGGATTTTCATTTGTACTGTATTCCTTGCCTATGCCCTGATCACAACGTGCCTTGCTGTCGGTTTTGTGCTAAATTTAATCAACTCACTATTAAATGTCGGTATATTTTTGCTTCTAAATATTTTGGCTCATGATTTGACTATTCAGAAATGTCATCGGTTAACAATCTGACTACCGGAATACCTAAAAAACACAAAGAAAAAGACAGAGACAGACCGTCGACGTCCAAAACTAACAACGTCGCATCTCCTAAGCCAGTCGCTAGTTCGCCGGTACTCGGGCACTTCAGCCCCTGATACCTGCTACTTTTGATTCGCAGGCCTCTACTGAGACCCATTCGTATGTTGCGAGATGCTTCAATTATTGAACCCGCGGATGTCTCTACCTTAGATGGGTCCGGAGCCGTTGTGCAGGCACCGGCTTCTGAGGGTGTTTTCAGTCCTACAGATTTGTATATTAAATCGACGCCATCTTCAAAACTAAGGCCAAAATCTACATCTATGTCTAAAAATCTGACGCTTGGGCCACGTGTGCAGGCTCCTATGCGTAAAAAACAAATTATCAAAATGGCTGAAGATTTAATTACTCTGATCAGGGGTAGCCCCCCCCCCCCCTTCTAAGAGGCCTAGGCAAGACATTGATTATGAATCTTCTGAACAGGATTCTGTTTCTTCTGTCTCTTCTAATGAACAAGATTTGACTATACCTACTTATGAGGACTCTGACGCAGAAAACTCCATTCCTTCTGCTTCTCCCCCTGAGGATTTTTCTTTTGGGGAAACTTTACATACCTTACAGGAACATTTCCACTGGGAAAGTCAGGATTTTTCTGAATCTAAAATCAGAGTTAGGGATTTTCTTCTTCCTCAACATAGGCCTTTGGCTGTACTTCCTGTCCTAGACATTGTTGATGATGTTTTTTCAGAATCTAGTATGGCTCGTGATTCTTTGCCTCCGGCTCCTAGTAAGCCAGATAGATACTACAGGGTTCCTGACTCCCACAAATTCCTTTTCAAAAATCCTATTGCAGATCCTGAAACCATTTCTCAGGGTCTCAAGGGCATTAAGGCCTCTACTTCTAAAAATCCTACCCCTTCTGATAGAGATTCCAGAGCGCTGGATAGATTGGGTAAGAAGGTTTATACTTCTGCAACCTTGGCAGTCAGGGCTTTAAACTGTCAATTTCATATGCTTAAATACCAACAGCATATCATGGGACTGCTTAAACAGAAAATGATGTAAATTTCTGACGGTGTGGAAAATAAAGATTTACAGGATTTATTGCATTCAGGTGAACAAGTTGGTAAACATACTTTGCAATGTGGTTTTGATTCTTTGGAGACCTCTTGCAGGGCTGCTATAACTGGCTCTGTGCTAAGAAGGCTTATTTGGCTCAAAGAGCAAACTCTGCCTGATCTTGTTAAAGCAAAATTGCTGGATGCTCCTTTACAACAGGACCGTCTCTTTGGTAATAAGGCTGAAGAAGTTTTCAAAAGATGGAAGATGAAGCTAAATCTATGCAAACTGTGAAAGATTTTTTACAAGTGCAACCTCCAAGATTTAGTAGGCACTGGCCTACTAAGAACTGATCCTTTCCAGTTCCTTTGAGAGCCACTCAAGTCAAACCCAGACATTCCAAAGGCTCCAGGTTTCAGTCACAAGGGACTTTTAGATCAAAACAATGGGGTGCCTCCTCCTCCTCCAAATCTGGAAGCAACAAGGCACCTCCCTATAGTAAGCAATCTCAATGACTTCCCTCTACATTTACCAAGCACTTACCTTTCAGCCACCCCTTTGGGTTGAAAACTGGCACTTCATGTAAGAAACTGGCAACTTATAACCCAGGACAAATGGGTTTTAAATATAGTATCCCAGGGATACAGATTTCATTTCCACACGTTGCCAGTACCAAACAGATGGCCAGACCTGCCCCCAAATCAGTGGACAGAGGCCCAGAAACAAGTACTCTGTCATGAACGTGGGAGCTGTTTAACCATTCCCAGAAGAGGAAAAGGGACAAGGTTTCTATTCAAGACTTTTCCTGGTACCCAGAAAAGAAAAGTCATGGCGTCCAATTCTGGACTTCTCTACTCTAAACACATTTCTGGGCATTCCAAAATTCAAGATGCTGACTCTTCAACAATTACTTCCTATGCTAGGCAAAGATGCCTGGTTGGTAACTCTAGACTTAAAAGAGGCTTACCTGCATATCCCAATCAGGGAATCTTGCAGAAGAAGAGGCTATTTGCATTACCAGTTCTCTGCACTGCCCTTTGGCTTATCTACTGCACCCAGGGTCTTCACAAAGTGCCTGGCTCCAGCATTTTGCAGGCAAAGAAATATTCAAATATATCCATACCTGGACGATTGTCTAATTCAGGCAGAAAACAGGGACATTCTTCAGAAACATCTGGTGTTTGTAAAAAAGGTTCTAACCTGTCTAGGGTACACCATAAACGAAAAGAAATCACAACTGGTACCCTCTCAAAAAATTATATTCCTGGATGCAAGCTTGAATACAACTGCCCAGATGGCTTACCTTATGCCAGAAAAGCAAATTCATTTGGTGACTTACTTCAAACAGGTGGCCACAAAAACCCTGCTATCTGCAAGACAAATTCTGCAAGCCTTGGAGTTCATGGCCTCCTGCATTCTTCTAATTCCATATGCAAGACTGCATATGAGGAAACTTCAGTGGTACTTAGAGTTTATGGAGTCAACATTGTCACAGCCTGGAAACAATGATTCCTATCATACCTTGCCTGCAACTAGAGTTCCTGTGGTGGGATGAGACCTGCCACCAAAACAAAGGACTGCCATTCACTCCACCGCCTGCCGCCCAAACCCTAACTACAGACACAGCAGACTATGCTTGGGGGGGCTCATCTGGCAGGGAAGTGCATTCAGGGCAAATGGAGCCCAAATCAAATGCACCTTCATGTTAATCAAAAAGAGATGCTAGCTGTACAGAATGCACTGACAGCCTTCAAGGACTACCTTCATCCAGGACAATTACTGATAAAGACAGACAACACCACAGTTAAGTGGTACATAAACAAGCAGGGGGGTACACACTCCTACCCCCTTTGCAGACTAGCCTTGGCATTGTGGAACACAGCCTTGTCCGATCAAATTCAACTACAAGCTCAATTCCTGCAGGAAAGCTAAATACTCTGGCAGATGGACTAAGCAGAAATCTCATGGACCCACATGAATGGAAGCTGGAACCACGGATTTTCAAACATGTTGGCATGCCAATGGGGGAGTCCAGACATAGATCTTTTTGCCTCACCCCAGAACTATCAGTTGGACAAGTTTTGCACAAGAACTCATCACAAAAACGTCTGGAAAGTGGATGCTCTATCATTCAGCTGGAAAAACCTATCAGTCTATGCCTTTCCCCCTCTGCCTCTGCTCTCCAAAGTTCTACTAAAAGTCAAACAGGACAAACCAAAAATTATTTTGATTGCTCTAGACTGGCCTCGCCAAAACTGGTACCCACTCCTGAGCAATGTGTCACACCTTCCACCATGGCACCTGCCTCAGAAACCTTACTTACTATCTCAGCAGAACAACCAAATTCTGCACACTCGGCTCCAAACTTTGAATTTTGCAGCGTGGCTAATCACCTAAATTCACCCTTGGCATCCCTCAGCAAACCTGTGATGGATGTCATTTTGGAGGCAAGATGGCCTAGTACTAGAAAATCTTATGCTGACAAATGGAAAAGATTCTGTGCCTGGAATCAATCACAAGGGATGAGCACAACAGTGCCCATATTCCTCAGATTTTACAATATTTAACTGAGATGCTTCACAAGGGCCTGTCCTTTTCTTCCATAAAAATCCATGCCTTAGCCATTTCTGCGCATTACAACACAGAACCTCTCTTCTTCTCTCATCCTCTGCTAAAGCAGTATCTCAGAGTGGTCAAAAACTTAAGATCACCCAGGAGAGCTCCAACCCCTGCCTGGGATCTCAATTTTGTACTGGAAAAACTCGCTCTCCCTCCTTTCGAGCCAACTGCTACTGCAGACTTAAAATTTCTCTCCTGGAAAACAGCTTTCCTTTTAACAGTCACTTCAGCTAGAAGGATTTCCGAATTACAGGCTCTTATGGCAGTGGAGCCTTTCATTATTTTTATTGTGGACAGGGTGTCTCTCAGGACCAATCCATCCTTCATGCCTAAGGTGGTATCCAGTGTGGCTCTTAATCAGACCATTCATTTGCCAACTTTCTTTCCCAGTCCACAGAACAAGGGGGAATGGAGTCTCCATTTATTGGATGTACACAGACAACATAGATTTTACTTAAGCAGGACAAAATCTCAAAGAAAATCTAAACAACTACTGGTGGCATTTGCTGCAGGGGCAGAGGGAAAGGCCATTTCAAAGCAGATTATTTCCAAATGGATAAGCTATTGTATTCATTTCTGCTATATGCACCATGGTAAATCTATCCCCCAGGGGATCAGATCTCATTGCACCAGGGCTGCATCTACTTCTACAGCCTTTCTCAGAGGTGTTCCTACCAAAGACATTCTAGAAGCTGCTACCTGGGGCTCAGTTCATACGTTCACCAAACATTACCATTTACCTTTCTTCTCTAAATCCAGAGCTGGCTTTGCCTCTGCTGTCCTGCATAGCCTTATAGCTGGTCCTAATGCTGTATAAATCCATCCTCCCAACCATAGCTTTGGGAATCTACCCAAATGTAATGACTGCAACAGTGAAACACGAAGAACATAGTACAGTTGTGTACACTTACCATAAATGTAGATGTTCGAGTGTATTCACTGTTGTAGTCCTGGTTACCCTCCCTCCAACCCCCTTTAGCTTTCTTTCCCCTCTACTTTTTTCAGCTAGCTTGCAGGACCCACCTCACAGCAAGGATGATGTCCTTCTATTCCTTTGTTGCAGCATTCTTGGTGTGGGATTTTCCACCTCAGATGGCCTGTACGTCCGCTCCTGTACAAAGGTTTCAGCTTGGCTATTGCAGTTGCATGGGACGTGACATGTAGGTCCCTAAACCAGGGACCTTAAATGTGAGGTCTGTACGCACAGACCTTAGAACTTATCAGCCGCAGACGACCGTCACATCATGTGCTTTGCTCCTTCACCTCAAGACGTCTAAAAGCTAAGTACCCCATTGGGGTTTTTTCTTCTTTGATCTCTAGCTAAAGCTTGGTTCGTTGTAGTAAACTTTAGCCAATGTCAGCAAAAAAGGCCAAATGCCAATGCGGGTGCCAGATATCGCATACAGAAACACACCGCTGTGCTTTTTGCCTAGGCCGAGAGCAAGATCACACTGCTTGTTCTGTCTGCCAATCCTTCATTCCTAAGACCCTACGCAGCCATCTGGCTGCACTTCATCTTTACCCAGAAAACCAATGACTTAAAAAATTAGCACTTTGGATCTATCCCGATGTTCTTCGTTCCCCATTGCTGCAGTCCTTACTGTATAGTCAATACCAGAGCGCATGGTCCGATGCAGAAGCAGTTTTGCGAGTGCAGGTTGGCGTTCTGAAATATTTGTTTCAGACCGAAACAGAGTTGGCTAAGTACCCGTTGGGAACATTTTGGTTTTTCTTGCCTCAGTATTTAACCGGATGTCAGAAAAAGTGAATAACTGTATTTCTTGTGGGAAACAGATACCTCATAGGGATTACCATACCTTGTGTATACCTTGTTTAGGGCCTGAGCACGGCGTTGTTGGTTGCGCTCTTGTGCTAGGTTTAACAAAGGAGGTTAGACTGTGCCAGGTTAGTGTTTGGGAAGCGTTGCAATTATAAAATGCCGTCGGATGCTCCGGCGCCAGCAAGGACAAAACAAAGTCTAGAGTTGATGAACCGCAGTCCCGGACGTCGGTTCTTTAGAAAACTCAGTGGAGCCAGAGGTTTTGCCAGGAGTTTCCATGGAGTCTCAGGCAGAAACTTTACTGTTACAGGATGTGCCTTCTCAGGAGGTAGGCCAGGCTGAGCGGGCTTCTCAGGTAACTGTTCTTCCCTCTCTTCCCAAGGTAGTTAGAGCCTCTCCTTCTGTTGCCAAAACTTCTTTGAGACGTAGGCCTAGTTCAGCTTCAGTGGGGCTTCTCCTAGCATTTCGGGTTCTGTACCTAAGAAACATATGCTTAAAATGGCAGAGGATTTGATTACTATGATTAGAGGTTCTATGCCCCCCCCTGATAAGAGGCCTAGGGTGGAACCGGAGTTTGATAGTTTTGAACAGTGTTCAGAGGCTTCAGAGTCTTCTGCAGAAGACTTGCAGGAGTATCCTACTTATTCTGATTCTGATGTGGATGATTCCACTCCTACAGCTTCTCCTCCTGAGGATTTCTCATTTTCAGAGACTCTGCATTCCATGAGGGAGCACTTTAAATGGGAAGGCCAGGATTACTCTGATTCCAGGAAAAGGCTTAGGGAATTCTTGTTTTTACCCCAGCATAGGCCCTTAGCTATTCCCCTGTGTTGAATGTGGTGGAAGATGTTTTGCAGAGGCTTCCTTGAACCCTGACTCTTTGCCTCCTGCTCCTGTTAAACCTGATAGGTATTATAGGGTGCCAGCTCATAAGTATTTGTTTAAGAGTCCTAGGGCGGACCCAGAAACTATTTCTCAAGGGCCTAAAGGTGTTAAGGCTTCTGTGGTTAAAAATCCTGTTCCCACTGATAAAGAGGCAAGGGCTTTGGATAGGTGGGGAAAGAAAGTGTATACTTCTTCCACTCTAGCCATGAGGCGTTGAATTGTCAGTTTCACATGCTAAAATATCAGAATTATCTCCTTTCACAATTAAAATCTAAGGTGGATGCTTTGGCGGAAGGTATTGAGTGTAAAGAGTTGCTGGATTTGGTTCATGTGTCTGAACAAGTGGGTAAGCATTCTTTGCAATGTGGTTTTGATCCTGTACAGCCCTCCTCGAGGTGGCTGCTACTAGTTCTGTTCTTCGCAGGCATGCCTGGTTGAAGGATCAGAATTTAGCTGAGCATGTTAAGACAAGGATTTTGGATGCTCCTTTACAGTCTGATGTGTTGTTTGGATCGCCTGTGGAAGCAGTTTTAAAGAAAATGGAGGACAAAGCTAAGTCTATGCAAACTGTTAAAGATTTTTGCAGGTGCAGCCATTTAGTAGAAATTGGCCTGCTAAGGGGTGGACATATCCTGCTTATGATTCCCAGTCTAGGGGTAGGTCTAGACGTGGTAGGGGCAGGGCTCAAGGTTCTTTTAGGCCTAGAACAGGGAGTTCACCTGCTCAGACTTCTGGTGAGGGCAGGGGTCAGTCCTTTCGTAAACAGACCCAATGACCTGTCTTTTCAGCTGCCAGTAGATTCTCGTCTGGCAGCTCCTTTGGGAGGAAGACTGTCTCTTTTCAAAGAAAATTGGGATTTAATTATTCAAGACAAATGGGTGTTGGATATCATTCACCACGGTTACAGATTTTATTTCCATACAATGCCCCTTTCAAAGGCATGCCAGACGTTCCTCCTCCACAAAGAAAGAGGCTCACAAGCAAGTTTCTCAGTTACTCCAGATGGGGCCATTCAGCCAGTTCCTGTATCAGAAAGGGGCCTAGGATTTTATTCTCGCCTGTTCCTAGTACCAAAGAAGGGGAACACGTGGAGACCAATTTTGGATTTATCTCTCCTCAACACTTTTCTGGACATTCCCAAGTTCAAGATGTTGACGTTACAACAGCTTTTACCTCTGCTGGGCAAAGATCACTGGATGGTAACTTTAGATCTCAAGGAAGCTTACCTTCATGTGCCTATAAGGCTAAGTTGCAGGAAGTATCTGCGGTTTCGAGCTGGAAATTCTCATTATCAGTTCTCTGCATTGCCCTTTGGCTTATCTACTGAGTATTCACAAAGGTTCTGGCTCCAGTGATAGCTTACTTCAGGCTTCAAGGAATTCAAATCTATCCTTACTTGGACGACTGCCTGATTCTGGCTCAAGAAAAGGAAGACCTTCTACAGCATCTGGAATATGTTATAGCAGTGCTAAGATGCCTAGGGTATTCTGTGAACGAAATAAAGTCCAGTCTAGTACCCTCTCAAGACATGTGCTTTCTGGGTGTGAGACTGAATACAGCAGCCCAGATGGCCTTTTTAACCCCGGACAAACAAAGGAGTCTGTCACTTTACTTCCATCAACTATCTCATCAGTCCGTGCTGACTGCAAGGACAGTCCTTCAAGCATTAGGGTTCATGGCATCTTGTATTCTGGTGCTTCCCAATGCCAAACTGCATATGAGGAAGCTACAATGGTATCTCAAAATGTATGGACACAGCACTGCCAGGATTTGGACACTGTCATTCAAATAATACCTTGCCTTCAAAAAGAATTTTTGTGGTGGGCTCAGGAATGTCACCTAAACAAGGGACTCTCTGTGACCCGGCCAGAGGCGAGTCAGATTTTAACGACAGATGCCTCGGACATTGCTTGGGAGCTCATCTAAATGGAAAGTGGATACAAGACAAGTGGCCTGCCAGACTACAGCATCTACATATCAACATGAAGGAGATGTTAGCAGTCCAGTTTGCATTAATGGCTTTCAAGGAGTTACTTCTTCCAGGGCAGGTGTTGATTCTAACAGACAACACAACTGTCATGTGGTACATCAACAAGCAGGGGAACACATTCTTATCCTCTATGCAGGCAAGCAATGATTTTATGGGAGACTGCGCTAAGCTTGCAACTAACTCTTCAGGCAAGGTTTCTGCCGGGAGCACAGAACTCCTTAGCAGATGTGTTAAGCAGACAAATCATGGATCCCCACAGTGGAAACTGGATCTTCATGTATTTCAAAATTGACAGTGTCATGGGGAACTCCAGACATAGATCTGTTCGCTTCTCCACTAAACCACCAGCTGCCACAGTATTGCACAAAGGGGTTTCATCACACAGCTTGGAAAGTGGATGCTCTGTCTTTCAGTTGGAAAAACCTTCATGTGTATGCCTTTCCTCCTCTGCCTCTTCTTCCAAAGGTACTATTAAAGGTCAGACAAGACAGGCCAAGGATGATTTTGATAGCTCCAGATTGGCCTCGGCAACACTGGTACCCTCTACTACGGAGTCTGGTAAAGAAGTCTCCATGGCCTTTACCTCTGATTCCTCATCTGTTATCTCAGAAGGATGGTCATCTGCTCAATGTCAAGCTTCACTCTCTTCATCTAACAGCCTGGCATATTCTGTGTTGAAACACAGCAGGTCTCAACTTCCTCAACAAGTTTTAAATGTGATTATGGAAGCTAGAAGACCAAGTACAAGGAAAGTGTACGCAGAAAAATGGAAGAGATTTTTATTTTGGAGTACAGCAAAGAATTTGCAGGTTTCTGAGCCTAATTTGAGTGTGGCTCTTCAATATCTTACTGAGTTATTGGACAAAGGTTTGTCCTTCTCTTCCATTAAGATTCATGCTGCAGCAATTTCAGCTCACTATGATTGTGACCCACCATTGTTTTCGCAACCTTTGTTCAAGCAGTTTCTTAGAGGGGCAAAGAATATAAGACCCCCACGTAGAGCTCCTACTCCTGCTTGGGATCTCAATTTTGTGTTGGAAAAACTTACTCTACAACCTTTTGAGCCTGCGGCTACTGCTGAATTGAAATACTTGTCATGGAAGACTGCTTTTCTGTTGGCTATTACTTCTGCAAGAAGGGTGTCTGAGTTGCAGGCCCTTATGGCAGTAGAGCCATTTTTGATTTTCCATAAGGATAGGGTATCATTACGCACTAATCCTTCCTTTATGCCTAAGGTGGTTTCTAGTGTGGCTTTAAACCAAACTATTCATTTGCCTACTTTTATGCAGACCCCCAAAATAAAGGGGAAAAGATTTTGCACACTTTAGATGTACACAGGCAATTGCGTTATTATTTAAGCAGGACTAAGGATTTCAGGCAGTCTCAGCAGTTGTTTGTTTCTTTTGCTTTGAGTTCACAGGGCAAGCCTGTGTCAAAACAAACTATTTCTAGGTGGATTGGCTTTTGCATTGCATTTTGTTATTCCCATCATGGCAAGGAGATTCCAGCTGGGATTAGGCCTCATTCCACTAGGGCTACTGCCACTTCAACAGCATTTCTAAGCGGGGTGGCAACTAAGGATATTTTGGAAGCAGCTACTTGGAGTTCAGTGCACACTTTCTCTAAGCATTATCACCTTCCTATCTACTCTAAGTCTAGGGCTGGTTTTGCCACAGCTGTTTTGCAAGGCATGTTGTCAGCTCCTGCTTCTTTATGATTTGCCAGCCTCCCTTACCTCTGCTTTGGGATTCTACCCAATAGTAAGGACTGCAGCAATGGGAACGAAGAACATAGTACAGTTTTGTACCTACCATAAATGTAGATGTTCGAGGATCCCCATTCCCTCCTTCCCCTCTATGTTTAGGGGTGGTTGTGTAGGTGAGGTTACATGCTTATATTTTTTATATATATATTCTTGTATATATTGTACATATTTTTGGTGCAGGTATTTTGGGCCTTGTCTTTTTAGGGTCTTCTGACATCTGGGGCAAGAAAAGACTGAGGATATGACGTCGGTCATGCGCATTAGTACCCTGGCGTCAGTCTAATGCGCCCTGACGTCAGCCTATACTCTGGTATTCGGGCCGACTGGACGCGGACTATACCCAATAGTAAGGACTGCAGCAATGGGGATCCTCGAACATCTACATTTATGGTAGGTACAAAACTGTACTTTTCGGAAGCTCCAACTGAATTTCCGTGAAAGAAAGCCAAGATTCCTAGGCCATCTTCCACTGCATTTCCGCTTTCGGATGCCCCGCCAGCTACTGATTTAGGAATTGAGGGACATCTGACAGCTCCATTGACTTTGGCGACCTTCGAGGAAGCCACTTTGCAGTTGACGACAAGCACATCCATGGAACTAACCCAGACATCGGCTACTGCCGAGGTCGAGGAGGAACCAGACACAGCCGGGCCTCCGACTAGGATACCTCCTCCCGACACTGCTACCCTCAGCCAGACATCAGATTCCAGGCCTACGACTAAGACTAACCCAGTCATAAAGAAGCAGAAAACCAAACATCTGGCTACATCCGCCAAAGGCCTACTTGATTGGCAGTCTTTCACCTCATCTTTGATGCAGGCCTTTATGGCCCTTAGGCCCTCAGCTTCTTGCCCATCTACTCTTCCTCTCCTCAGCCCTAGGCCTGCCTCTGTCTCCTCTCTTCCTCCACCTACTTCACAAGACAGGGAAGAAGAGCAAGAGATCTATTGGTCATCTTCTGAGGAATCAATATATTTCACCTCCCAAATAGGCTCTGCTCAATAGTACTATTCCCCAGATGAAGAATCCATTGAAGGGGACTCCCTTCCAGAGGATATCACCTTTGGAGAGACCATAACCAAAATAAAGGAATACTTCAGATGGGACTCCTCTAAATGTCTGATACTAAAAACAAGGTGTTTTGAACTATTACAAGTGGAATCTCTCTCCCCTTCTGCCATTCCATCATCCCTGCCTATTTGGATGCCTTTTCCTCAGCATCTAAGACATCAGATTCTCAGACACCTACCCTTAAGAGGCCAGACCGCTTCTACAAGAAGCCTGATGACCAGAAATTTCTAGTCAAACCACCCCTGGCAAATCCTACTGTGATTGCTATTTCACCAGATAAACAATCCAGACCGATTCCATCTGCCTCTCTCTTACCTACAGACAAAGACAGCAAAACAATGGATAGAATTGGAAAGAAGGTTTACACCTCTTCCACACTGGACTTTAGAGCCATCAGCTATCAAACCCATATAATCAAATATGCTCTGGACCTGGTCTCTCAAGCCTCCACTCTGCTGGTTGCTACTCCAGACTGCCCCACCAAATCTGACATCTCTTCCAAACTGTCTCTGGCTGCTCAAGTAGCCAGACACTCCATTAGATGTAGTTTGACACTGCAGAGTCCTCTGCACGATCTGCAGCATCGGCCACTGTACTTAGGAGATACTCCTGGCTACGTCTGCAACACTTACCAGAAGACTTCAAGTCTAAAATCTTAGATGCCCCTCTGGACCCTAACTTTTTGTTTGGAAAACAGTCAGCAGACCTATTCAAAAATCTGCAAGAAAAGAGTAAGGAATTGCAAGACTTCAAGCATCTTCTGGTGTCTCCTGTTCCCAAATATTACAGGAATTACTCTGCCAAAGCCACCTTTGTCAGAAGAAACCCTGCCCTAGCTGGACCTACCTCTTCCAGACACAGAAGAGGGGCCAGAAGACAAACCCCTTCCAGGCCAACTGTCTCTCAGCTCCTCTCTAGACAGCCCTTTCAAGACAGAGGAGGCCCCAACAATGTGTGACTGCCTTGCCCACCTCCCTCTTTCTCCCCATTTCTCTCACTGCCTCCCCTTTTTGAAAACCATATCTACAGACAAATGGGTTCTGGCTGTTATTCTAAAAGGATACTTCCTCTCCTGGAAAGAACGGCCACCTTTAAAGGGCATCCCCTTCCTCCCCAAAAAATCAGACACCCCTCTTCCCCAGATTCTGAAAGACCTTCTGAACTTGGGTGCTATAGAACATGTTTAAATGTAAAAATGAAAGCAACAAAAGAGAAAAAAATCCACTCAGCAGTTGAAATAATATTTAAGTGCTTTTTGTCCTGCGATATGCTAGAACTTCTGCAGATAAAATCATACAGTGTCTTTGAACCCTTTGGTTGCTTTCATTTTGTACATTTAAGCAGTCTTCTTGCTTTTTTGGTCTTACTTAAGAACCTTCCCCTCCAAGGCAGAAAGTAAAAGGCTTCTATTAAAGACTGTTTCTGATCCCCAAAAAAGATGGACCATGGCAACCAATTCTAGACCTTTACTTCTTAAACCTATTCCCACCTTCAAAATGTTGTCCCTACAGAATTTACTCCCTCTTATACCAGCCCAGGCTTTCATGGCCACACTCTATCTGAAAGAAGTCTATCTGCACATACCCATTCAATCTTCCCACAGGAAATTCTTTTTCTGGACCCTTGTCTCACTTCCAATTTACTGCATTGCCCTTTGGTTTGTCCACTGCTACCAGAGTGTTCACAAAATGACTGGCACCTACCATAGCCTATTGCAGAACACAAGGGATTCAGATTTACCCCTACCTGGATGACATCCTGATCCTAGCAGATTGCAAGGAAACCCTGTTGATCCATCTAGAGTTCACGTTTTGCCTACTCCACCCTCAGCTTCCCAAATCTTCCTTGACCCCAGAACAAGACAAAACTTCCCTGAGTTGCAGGATCAAGACGGACTTAAAAAGCCTTTCTTCCCCCGGACAATGCCAGCTCCGTGTCCTCCCACTTCAAAGCCCTTCTGCAGACCCAGCAAATAACTGCAAGGCAATTCCTACGAACCCTGGGCTTAATGGCAGCCACCATTCTCATGCTACCACTAGCCAGAATGCACATGCGAAAGCTATAGTGGTATCTAAAAAATGTAACATCCTCTAGAGTAAGAAATAACTCTCTTGCCCTCCCTACAGTCAGAGCTAAAATGGTGGATTCAGCAAATTCTGCTGAAGCCGGGCCTTCCGCTGCAGTTACCCACCCCATACCAGTTCATGCATACAGATGCTTCAGACCTAGGATGGGGAGCGACAATGGCAAGCTACAGGGTTCAAGCAAAGTGGCACGCTTCCTTAAAGAAAAAACACATCAAGTTGAGGGAATTGACAGCAGTCCTCCTGGCACTGAAAGCCTTCTTTCCTCTCCTACAACCAGGTGTCCTCCAAGTGATAACACACAACACCAGAGTAATGTGGTATCTCAACAAGCAGTTAGGGACAAAAGCGTACCACCTTTGCAGGCTAACTTTACTAATCTGGGAACTAGCCTCACAACACAACTTGTCCCTGCAGGTAACATACATCCCCTCGCAGGACAACAAACAAGCAGACCTACTCAACAAGACATCCTGCCCAAATCACGAATGGATGTTGGACAGGAATGTCTTTCTAGATATTGTCCACCGGTGGGGCACACCTCAAGTAGATTTATCTGCCTACCCCCAGAACCGACAACTGCAGACCTCCTGCTGCAAGACCTACTCTGTACAAGCTTGAAGATTAGAAGCATTCAGCATTCATGGAAGGGAAGGTTTCTGTATGCCTTTCCTCTCTTCCCATTAATTCAGAAAGTCCTCCTGAAAATCAGGAGAGACAAACCAAAAATATTGTTGGTGACTCCCTATTTGGCCAAGGCAGCAAGGTGGACCTTCTGACACAACAAAAGGGAACACTCATCCACCCACAATTGCAGATGTTGTCACTGACACTGTGGGTGATAAAAATCTGATTCCCTTCAGACACCACTACTCAGAGGATGGGCTTTCAGTCCTGAGGGAGGCCAGGAAACCTACTACAAGAAAATCTTACTTAACTAAATGGGAGAGATTTTCAAAATGGTGTCTGGGCAAGGGCAGGGATCCATGCATTGCACATCCCCCCTAGTTCTTGCCTGTGTGCATCAACTAGTAAAGGGGGGGGGGGTTCGTACTTTTCAGTGAAAGTCCACCTTTCAGCAATCTCAGCCCGCCTGCCACTAGACCCTCCCCTACTGGCCAGGTTTGACATAAAGCTATTCATAAAAGGGGTCTTGCACATCTGACCACGAAGAAAACCCATCCCACCACCCTGGGACCTGAACTTCATCCTGGGAAAACTAACACAGTCTCCATTTGAGCCTGCTAGTATGGCTACTCTGCAAATGTCCACTTGGAAGACAGTCCTGCTAGTGGCCATAACCTCAGCCAGAAGGTTCTCTGAATTACAGGTCCTAATGGCCTGCCCTCCATACACTACTTTCCACAAGGACAGGGTAACACTAAGAACTAACCCTTCCTTTATGCCAAAAGTGGTAAAACCAATCTGTTCATCTACCTACCTTCTACCCCTCTCCCACCATTGAAAGTGCGAGAATACTCCACTCCCTGGATGTACACAGAGAGCTAAGGTTTTACTTAGATAAAACAAAATCCATAAGAAAATCCAATCAGTTCTTTGTTTCCTTCCACCCCAGGGCCCTGGGCAAGGCAGTCTCCAAACAAACCATCACACGTTGGATTAGAAAAACTATTTGCCTATGTTATTCACACCATGGCAAAACTCCCCCAGGGAGTTAAAGCTCACTCTACCTGGGTAGTGGCAGCCTCCAAAACCTTCATGAAAGGTCTGGGGCATTGCATCTATACTAGAAGCAGCAACATGGTCTACCATTCACACTTTCACCAAACACATCAAGTTAGACGGTGTCTCCGAAGCACGGGCAGGATTTGCCAGAGCAATTCTGCAGGGCTTTGGGGAATCCGCTTATTCTACCTCCTCCCTTCCTTCCAACTAAGCTGTGGTACTCTCGCACACCATAGGAATAGAAGGACATAGAATAGTTGTGTAAAGTCTTGCCACAATCATAGATGTGCTTCTCTTCCATGTTGCAGTATTCCTTCCTAACTACCTAACCCCCCTTATCCATTTTCTCTCACTTGTTACTGATCTGTCTTGGGTCTCCAGTGAGTTATTACCTTCCCAGTGACCAATTTAACCACAAAATGGCTCCTTGATCCTATGACTGACATCACTGGCTACTCCACTTACTCCTGTCTTGCTGGGTTTTCAATTTCTGAGGTCTGTGAGTGGATATGTCACATTTTAGGTACCTAGTTTATGGTGCTACATGTGACGTCCCACCCAACTGCAACAGCCAAGCTGTAGCTTTTGTATAGGAGCCAACGTACGGGTTACCTGAGGCAGAAAATCCCACACCATGGAAAAGAAGGACATCTATGGTTATGGTAAGATTTTACACAACTGTTCTTTCCTCCAAGCACTCTGGTACATGGCATCTTGCATCCTGTTGGTACCTTTGGCCCGGCTCCACATGTGAAAACTACAATGGTACCTCAGAATCCTATGGTGCCAACACTGAGTCACTGGACCTCCAGCTGCCTCTGATTCCCGAGGAAGAAACTTTTATAGTGGGTAGAAGTATGTACCCTGAACAGGGCCTACCCTTAATCACCCTTCCCCAAGGCCAGACCATCGCCACCGATGCCTCAGACACAGCTTGGGGGGTTCACTTAGGAGGTATGTGCACTCAAAGCATTTGAGATCAGGGAGATCTAGCCCTCCATATCAACCTAAAGGAAATGCTGGCGGTGCACAGGGAAGTAATAGCTTTCAAAGTCCACCTCAGACCAGGAGTACTCTTGATCAAAACAGACAATTCCACGGTCATGTGGTACATCAACAAACAAGGGAGCACACACACCTCTACCCCCTTTGTCGCCTAGCTATGCTAATCTAGCAGACAGCCTCAATGATGGGACTGCATCTGATAGCCCAGTACATTCCAGGGGAACACAACACCCTGGCAGATCAGCTCAGCAGAAGTGTCCTGGACTCCCACGAGTGGCAGCTACATAAGGAGACCTTCGTCATCATCATACACCTCTGAGGGATGCTGGAGGTAGACCTCTTTGCAACAGTAGAAAACAGACAGGTGACAAGGTTTTGCACCAGGGAGTGCCACACATGAGCTTGGAAGGTGGACGCTCTGTCATTTCACTGGGGCAGCCTGTTTGTGTATGCATTCCCTCCCTTGCCACTGATTCCCAGGTTACTTCTAAAGATCATGGAGGAAGGGCCAAAAGCTATCCTCATTGCCCCAAACTGGCCCAGGCAGCATTGGTACCCCTTATTCCTCAGCCTGACCAAGGAGCTACCCATGAAGCCTGCCTCTTACAGAAAAGCTGCTAACCCAAGAAAGAGGGTCAGCATTGCATCCAAATCTTCAAACTCTCAGCCTATCCACATGGCTTGTACCCCAGAGGCAGATATCAGGGCACATTTGAGTTTGTTTTCTGCCACCCCCAGCCTATCACTTTATAAAGAAATCAAAAGCCTTTCACAGTCACTGCACATTAACTCCTCACTTAGCACTGAGTACTCCTCTGCTGGATCGTATGTGACTTCAGATGTGCAGTTACACATGTAGTCACTCATAATGGTCAGGATGGCTCTCCTGCATCTCAGAAAAAGTATGCATCTGCGTAGGCTGTGTATGCTTGCCAATGCGGTTGCCTACAGGTGTTCTCTATTAACTGTTCTCCATGGAAAGTAGGTGTAATGCAGAATTTGACTGTGATTCAGAAAGACATTTGAGATCCAGCTTTGGGTACTTCATCTATAAAATGCTATCACTTCTCCGCATAGTTGCCATTTTTAGAACATTTAAGATATATAAAAACATTTTTTTCTGGGCCAAACAAACAGTGGTTAGTTCTTATGTTATAAAAAGTCAATTAATTTTTTATTTTATGTGGTGCACATTTTCATGTGTAAGAAAATTAAAATGTAAATGTGCATGTTGTGACGTTAATCTAAAGACGTTTGCAGTAGGGATGCAGTGTAATTCTGAAAGTTACTTTCTTATAAAGTCAGAACTTGAGTATTTTCAGTATATTAGTAGAACAAACAATAATTTTGTGCACACACCCTGTCACAGCTGAATATGCCCATTGCAGTGAGGTGTTTTTACTGTAAGTGAAGAAGTCGCACAGAATGTCCACAAAGAAAAGTTGATGTAATACTTTATTCATACACATCCAACACCTGACCCCACCATGCTCGCTCATGCTCGTATACTCACACGCGCGCGCACACACACACACACACACACACACACACACACACACACACACACCCTGCCTGTCCAGCCTGAAAAAATGATTAACAGTGATCAGATGACAGCAGGGGTCAGTCATTTTCATCTTCATGCAGAGACATCCAGAGACAATATCAGTTCCCAGTAAAAGTAGTCAGAGATGATCTGTACACACCACAGAACCCTGATTTGTAATTAAGTAAAGAAAAAAAGAAACACCACCATAGTAATTAACTTCAAATCACTGCTATCAGACACGTACAATTCAGCCCTCAGTACCCTCATACTGTATACTGACACCGTCTTTGCTATGCCAGATCAGCAATTAAATGTGATCAGACAGCAGCAGGAGTCAGTCACTCATTTGCACAGTAATGCCCTTCACCTTGTTGCTTTCAGACACATAAATTGAAGCCCCCCTGCACACATGCGTGTTTTAATTTAATTGAATGACACCATTATTAGACCCTCTTATCAGCATCTGAGACTTCTGACTCTGCTCTCACAAAAAAAAAGAGCCATATTTTGGTTGTGTACATTTTTGTTGTCTGAATGATCAAGTGGAAGTTATAATGGCCAAGGCAGTATATTTCAACTAGTTACATAAGGACATACATACATACTCTGGCTTTGCCCTGCAAGCAGATTTGAGGTAGTTACTTTCATGCATCCTGCCCTCACTCATCAAAGATACCCACTTTCTGTGTTTACTACTGATGTTAGATTAGGATAACGAATAAAAGAAATTATCATCTGAGTAATCTCTACAAGTCTTAAAGTGTGATGTTACAGTGGCCATGCCTTGTGCTTTCTATTACAGCCAGCACTCCCCCCCCCCCCCGCAGAACTGCACCTGCTCTACATACCATTGATATTTGATTGACACCCCACTGACGAGCACCAGTGGAGATCACTGTTATAGTGTTTGGCAACAAGGACATATATATTGCCTGCATTTTTGTTCCCCCATCCCATCTGAATGAAACTACATACTGTATTCTCTTCTAAGAGTAATTTCAAGTCAATTTGTGAACATTTAAAATTTCAAAAGTTCATTCTGGTTAACATTCATTGTAATGTTACTTCATTGCAGTTTTGTGCAGCTGAAAAAATCCATTGTAGCACTAATTTAAAGTACTCTTCACCCTTATTTGCCATGTTATGCAGTAACATATAAAGGGTACTATTTTATTTCAAAAAAGTTATTTAAAATCATTAGATTTCACCTTATACATGAAGAAAGCTAGTATTTGAGTAATTCCTGTTCCAAGAAATATGATATTGTAGTAATATAGTAGTTTCCTGGAGTCTGGTACAATGAAACTTGGGGTGTTATGCCATTATCCTAAGAGAGATATTATCTGTATATGTTTATAGTGGGTAGAACAATAGTAAAGATTTGTATAGTGTGCATACTGCTGTTTGACTGCGATTGGAGTCGTTATGTTTGTGACATGTATATTCTGACACACACACACACACACACACACACACACACACACACACACACACACACACACACACACACACACACACACACACACACACAGTTTGGCATAGGACTTAAACTAAACAAGTTTTCTCAAAGCTGAATCATTATACTTCCTCATCGTGTGACTAGCATCCAGTCAGCAGATAGATTTAGAAAGAAAAGGCCTTTATCCATGGCACAGAAATGTCTGCTGCTAGTTTCATTTAGTGTTTCTGTGCTTAGTACCCATATTTTATGAATTTCTAAAGAGAGAGAGTAAGACTAAAAATCGAATATTTGTTTTTATGATGACCATTCTCACGCAGCTATATTTTCATGCTATAACATTTTAATTGTAAGAGAGAGTGATGTCATTCTTTGGTTGGCATAGGCTGAATACCTTTTTTATATTTATTTATAGTTTTCCAAGAGCACTCAAAATGTGCCACAGTTGATGGAAACATGGAGCACAAAAAAAGGGTTTCCTCTGGTGACTGTCAGAAGGAATGGAGCTCAGATTGAATTACACCAGGAACCTTTCATAGTGAACATGGATTTGAAAAACTTGACTTTGGATACAAGGTAATCAGTGCAGATGAGTAAAGCTTATTTTGAAGGTTGTTTCTGAAAGCATCTAAGTTGTTTTTAATTTATATGTCTAGAAGCAAAGTAAGAAAAATGGCATAAAGCACCAGTCTAATTCACAAGTGATATTTTGATCCCACGAATGACAGAACAGCAAAATAAACATATTAAGTTTAACTACAAAAGCTGTAACAAGACGTAAAACAAACTTTTTATATGATGTTGTGTTCAGGAGTGTTTTCTGATAATTATTTCTGTAATTCATTTTGTAGTATTTTCTTAAAAAATAGTTTTTGTAATAGAGGCTTCTTGCAGGTTCACTCCCAGGAATGAGGAATATTTTGTAATAATATTTCCTTGTCGGTTTTGTTGCAATTTCTTAAAAACTAAAGTCTTTCTAATTACAGTTTCTTGCTGCAGGTCCATTCCCAGGACACAAACTTGTCAGCTTCAAGCACAGATTGCACATTGCAGTAAAATTTTGGCCCAGCAGTAAGCACAGTCACTCTTTTTTTTTTTTTTTTTTATTATCAGCCTGTGAAATGAGAGGTTACTACCTTAAGCATCACAACAATGTTGCTAGTCTACCCTTTTTTTAGTTGAGTTACGGACTTTTGTTTTTCTAAATGTTCGTTCAGCAGGTTAATTGCTGAGATTATTTGAGAGTGCATTTGTTACTTATCCTTTGTGCATCCAAGGTAGCATTCTTACTTTTAGTCTTCTCCAGAGTTCTACAGTTCAAGCTGTTTATGTGCACCCTTTTGCATACTTCTGGAAAGTAAATTTAGGCGAGTCTATTCAAATTAGCCAAAGGCATTTGAGTAATTACTTCACTGCTGCAGAAATTCAGAAAACATAAAAATGTATATGCACAACCAATGCTCTCCTGTGTAGTAAATGGAATCCATTCCACCAATCAAGTAATGGACTTAGAAGACTTAGCCAATCAAGTTTGTAAAACCATACATCCAATTAAATCTTTGAATGCCCTGAGAATACCAGTCATAAAACTTTATACTCCCCAATAAATTGCCGCTGTTGGAACATTCTGGTTTACCAATCATGAAATCAGTAAATTCCACCAATCAAATGTATTATGTAATCTCCACCAGTCTATGTAAGTGTGTATCTATCCACCAGACATCAAATTAAAATGTAGACTGTAAAACAAATGCCAGTCCTGCATACCTTACAACTCCCCAATCAAATAAGTTATTAAAACATCCAAGCCAAAAAAATTGCCTTTCACATTTTCATTAACAGCAAATGTGCATGTAGAATGTAAAATATATAAATATAAACACCAATTTTATGTAAGTCACATACACCCAGTCAAACAGAACAACACAAGCACAGTATCATATATATATATATATATATAGTAATCATTTGCAATGAAAAACCAAAACCGTCTTGTAATCATTAAAAAAAACTGCCATTGAACAAACATAGGTAAACATTTTCTGTATCACAACTGTGCTTATTTTCAATAATGAAAAACAGAACAAAAACTTAGTTTTATTAAATGAGGGGAGATATGATTATTCTGTAGTATTTCAGATAGTAAATCCCACCTAAATTTGCTATATATATATATATATATATATATATATATATATATATATATATATCATAGAAGATTTTGGAACAAATATTAAGCTTTCAGTAAGGAATATTATGTGGTTGTGAACTGGAACCTGAATAAGGATGTATCTGGAAGGCTAAAAAAGAAAATATAACAAAATGGCATAGATTTTTGAAGAACTATATATGAGAATATTTGTTTTAGAAGGTTTGAATTCAGTAACTGGAACTTAGAATTTACGTATTATTTCCCAGAAGACAATAACTACACTTGACCGAAAATAAAGTATATTTCGAAACAGCATATGTATTTAACTGAAAGATACAAGACTTATCCAGTAATTATATCAGATCATGCTACTAATAAAAACTAAGCTAAAGATGTGGGGTAATGATGTAAAAATGAGACCTTGTTGCTTTCATACTTACCCATTAAAAAGAGAGGCATTTAAGGAATGGGTGGTGATTATCATTCATGAAGACATAAGTAATTTAGTGGGATAAAATGCAAACAGAGACCACGGCAGCAGTGACAGAGAGGGGAAAGAAGTAATAACCGGCTCGACAAAGGTTAAAATACTGCAGAATGAGAATTTCACAGTACAAGAAAAGGAGAGACTGCAGAGTTCTAAAGAGAAACTAATAGGAGGATTTATACAGTATGCACAAGGTGGAAAGGTTGCTGTTAAGTGACTGTTTTTGATGAGAACTCTTAGACTACAAAAAACTTTTAGCACAACAAAATATGCTACAAAAAGTAGAAAATGTTTTAGCTAATGTTAGAGGCTGTGGTGGTGCAGCGGTTAGCATTGTCGTCTCACAGCAAGAGGTTCTCCGGTTCAAGTCTCGGCTGGAGCGCCTTCAGTGTGGAGTCTGCATGTCCTCCTCGTGGTCGAGTGACATTTAAAGACATGCAGGTAGGTGCGTGCATGAATGGGTTTGCCTTCTTTGAAGGTTGGGTGTCGGACTGGCACTTCGTCACTGTAAAAATCCACTGCCAATCATTAGTGGACCAGAGTTCCGCTGTGGTGACCACTAACTGGGAAAAGCCGAACGACATTAATTTTAAGGCGCTTGTGACAAGAAAAATAACTAGACATTGTACAGAAGTATTAGACATATGTTGGGAATTTTATGAACATCTGTATAAAGCAGAGGATTGGAGAAACTAAGAAAAGTCACAAATAGAAATATTTATGGAAAACTTAGCTATGCCAAGGTTAGAGAAAGATGAGATTCAGAAATTAATAACTGTGATAGGAAGAGATGAAATACAACCATCAAAATGTAGTCACACAACAGAGAAGTCGCCAGGAACAGATGGTATCCCAGTAGATGTTTGGAAGTTAGGCTGGTGATAAAGATCTGGAAAGCTTTGTTTAACAGTATTTTAAAAGGGGACAAGTACCAGTATAGGGGAAGAATGGTGTGGTGGCTGTATTACCCAGAAAGAGGTAAAGACTATTCAGATCTGGATTCCTGTAGACCCATTTCAGTATTAAACCATGATTATAATGTATTTATGTTTCTACTAGCAGTGAGAATAGTAAAGACGTTATGAAAATTCATAGACATGGATCACAGTGGCTTTGTGTGTTGGGGGGAGGCAAACATTTAACAGCATTAGTAGAACAGGGATGTTCCACAGGGGAGCAGAATGCAAGAAAACACTACTGTCGCTATTGATGGTGGGTCTTGATATAATGAAAGCAGTCTATAGAGTCAGCTAGGATTTTATGAGTAGGGCAGTGGTACCATTTTCTTCCGTGCTGTAGGAGTGGTCAGAGGCAAGAGTAAAGATGGGAGGGTTCCTCTCTGACAGCTGTGTTTCAACAGTGGAACGTGGCAAGGATGATACCTTTCCCCTTTCACCTGATTTGTATTTAGAGCTGTTAGCAAAGAAAATAATGAATTTGCAGATTCAAGGATAAAACTGGTATATCAGTCAAGAAAAGTTAGTTTTATTTGCAGACAATATTAGTTCTACTTAAACACAGGATATTTCAGTGTTGGGGAACTCTGAGACATTTTGGGTATATAAAATGAATGTTATATCAGTAAACTTGCATAACCTTGCATGAATTGATTCCACATTGCTCATACTTCAAGGACATAAGATGAAGTGTTTAGATGCATGGATTAAACATGATTCTGGTGTGGCATCTTAGGATATTAAAAAAAAAAGACTAAACAGAAGATAGTACAAAAATTGAGAAACTGGAAGCTCTTGATAATGGATAGGCGCATAGTAAGATACAAACAGTGAAATGTTTTTAGTCCCTTTAGTTTTATCTACAGTTCAGGCATATTTTTATCAATAAGAGGAGAAGGTGTGGTTGATAAATTCCTTCAGCTCTATATTAATTACTTGGGAATGAAAAGGGCAAGAGTTAGGTTGAATAAGTTGATTTTCCTGTAGTAAGTGGGGGGCTTGGGGCTGCCTGATTTGAGTGGGTTCTTTAAAATTACATAGTTAAGACTCATTTATTTAACTCTAGCAGAAGGTTATATGGAAAAGAATGGTGAGGAAATGGAGAGTGGAGTTCGAGAGATAAACCATTCAGAGGGTTATATTTGCAAAGTAGCAGACAGTATTTCAAGAAGAAAGCCCCAGTACAGGATTAGAGAAAAGAGTTTTTACCAACGGGTGTGTTTTCAAGTAGTGTATAGAAAATAGGAAAGAGGAGAATGGAATAAATTGGAGGAAATTAATGAAGGGAAAATACCAGTAACCTAGCGGTATGAAGTTGAGTAGGAGTTTGGACTACAGATTATTTATTTATTTATTTATTTTACATTTGTTGACCGGGCTAGTCTAACTGGATATATGTCCATTTTTAGTAGAGGCCCGGGAGAAAAGCTCCAAGCATGAACAGTGACAAAGTTAACAATATATAAAATGACATGTAAAATCACAATAGAAGCAGCATTGGTCAAAAGAAAAATTATAATAATAAAATTGTAAACTATAAAAAATTATACTCAAAATTATACTAAAAAATTATACTAAACACAATAGTAGGTATGAGCAAGATTAGATATTAATTTCCCTGTCAGGGACTGATATCATGCTACTCACAAAGTGAAAAGTATAGAGGAGTGTTATGTGAAAGACCCTCTGTTGTATAGATGTTCTTCGTGTTTCACTGTTGCAGTCATCACATTTGGGTTATCCCTGCCAGGGTAGCCCTCAGTCGGCCCAAATACCAGAGGCTTAGTATTTCTGCATCAGTTGCCATCGCTCCAAGACTGATGTCAGGTTGTCATTGTTATAAATTAAGGCAGCCGACGCCATTACATCAGTCTTTCTTGCTGAGGAGCCCGAAGCAGAAGCAGTTCGCACGAGTGCCTGTCGGCCACTATCTGAGTTTTTCGTTTCTGAAATTGAAGTTGAAGTCTTCTAAAGTGAAGTACCCATTTGGGGATCCTTTTTTCTTGCTCTAACCAATGTCAGAAAACAATTGTCTCGCCTGTGGAAAGCAAATACCACACCGAGATTTTCCTTCCTACTGCATCACTTGCTTAGGCCCAGACCACGATGTCCCCCACTGCTCTTTTGTGCTGTGTTCTACGCCAGAACTGTACTTCATTGGGCCCTTATTTTAGCTAGATATTTTCGCTCTCCTTCCTCTAATTCCGATATGGCTTCAGTAAGCCATCCGACAGTGAGACAGACTGCACAGGTCCAAAACTGCCAACAATGCTTCTGTTAAGCTAGTTGTCAGTTCTCTGGTCCTGAGTGAGGTGCTTTTGCAGCCCCTTATGCCCGCTTCAGTGGATTTGCGGGCCAATTGCCACTCCAATGGACTTGTCTATCTTGCCTTGTGTAAATTGTGTCATTCTTTTTACATAGGCAAGACAGAAAGGAAATTGAAAACACAAATTTATGAACACCTTTATGAAATTAGTAGGGAAAACAATAAAAATGCACTTTATCATCATAAAATGGTTTGCAATGATGCAAGTTTTACATTTTTTGTTTTAGAAGTGGTTGCCAAGGACATTAGAGGTGGCATGTGGGAGACGCGGTTGGAATACCATGAGCTCTTCTGGCAAATATTGTTAGATGCATCAAGACCCCCAGGGCTCAATGATATGGTTTCTATCAAGCCAGTTTTGAAAGTAAGGCAAGCTAAATTATAAATTACAGTATTACTCACCATATATTACTATTTTTATTAAAAGTGTGTCTTATTTTACAACATATATTTTTATTTTTTACTTATTTTTCATAGTACACTTCATCCTTTTATTCATAGTATACCCAATTCTTGATTTTTTTAAAATTTTATTTATTTCAATTAGGATATATATTTTTTGTATTGTTATTGTACATTAGTTATTTTTATTGCACATGACATTGTTAACAGACATCAACAGGCTGGTTTTAAACAAATTCAAGTTTTAAAGACCTGCTCTTTAAGATTTTGTTGTGCAATTAATCAATTACCAGACGGACCAATGTCAGTACGCATTTTTTAATTCAATGATATATATATATATATATATATATATATATATATATATATATATATATATAAAGGTCCACTACACTGTGAAATGTATCTGATGTTGTTACGAAAACGCTATTTGTTCAGTGAAAGCGTTAATATCTGTCTTAGTTGTTGCATTTGCTGCAAGTGTCTATTAGTTTATGTTCGTGGTTGAATAAACATTTTGTACGACTCGTTCCTCTTATTGGTGAGCTCCCAGTGTACTTTATTGGTTTTGGTTTTAATTCACTGGCATCTACGTGGTTCTTGTCTTAATTTATAACACTGATGACCTGACGTCAGTCCTGGAGCGACGGCAACCGAACACAGAAATACTAAACCTGTGGTATTCGGGCCGCCTGAGGGCTACCCTGGCAGTGATATCCCAAATGTGATGACTGCAACAGTGAATGCACTCGAACATCTACATTTATGGTAAGTGTACACAACTGTATTTTTTTAATAGAGTGTAGAATAGAAGATGTTGCTAAAAGGTATAATTAGTAGGGCATACAAAATATTGCATGATAACTATAAGAATCAATCACAGGTGGATAGAAAAGATTAGGAAACAGAAAAGAAAGGTAATTCACAAATGAGCAATGAAAAGAAACTGTACGGATCCCAATAAAGTCCTGAAAGTTTAGCATTTTTGCATGGAAATGTTTGCGTAGGTATTTTTATTCAGTAAGTAGACTTACGGAAATTTTCCTCAGGTAGATAGCAAATGCTGGAAATGCAGTGGGGAAAAGAGTGGTAATTTGGAATATGTTTTGTTTTTCTGGGGCTGGAGTTAATGAGTTGGCACATCTTTAAAAAAAAGTCCTTCTGTATACTTTGACAAAAATGTTGGGGTAACAAACAGTAGTAACCAAGAAAGTAGTAATTTTGAGTTGGGATAAAGGCAATAAAGTGCATACTGGCATTAAGGCCTTCTCAGGTTTAATGCTCTTGGCTGCCGAAAAAGCAATTAGAAGAAACGGAAATCAAACTCTATATCAAAAATAAGAGATGTTTGAAATATTGTAGAAATGGAAGTGAAACCTTTAGAAAAGGGGCAAATTTCATAGAAATAAATGGAATTTGCAGGAGCAACACTTGCAGAATAGATGTTCAGGATGAGGAGTGAGGTTTAAGGGAAGGCAGGAATTGAGCATGATATGGAATGTTAGAATGGCCGAAAATTGTTAAAAAGATGTTTTACTGCACAACAGTAATAAGTGAAAGTTGTTTTGCTTTATTCTTTCTGTTAACATATGTGACCTGATGTTGCAGTTTAAAATGTGATGATTTAATAAAGAGGTTAAAAATAAACTCAAATGCCGCAGTATGAAAGTCATGGACACAAGACTCAGAACAGCAATCACAGCAATTTCATTCCAACTTAGCCCTTCGGCACCAAGCCTTCAACGAGTGTAAATCCAGTCTCATTTTCATTAATATTTATACGCACATAAAATCAAGATAATTAATTAAACAACCGATCACACAAACAATCAATTAATATACTAAATTACATATTTCCAATTAACTTCCGTATTTAACCCATGAGGTTCCAAAGTGTTGTACTTTAAAATAAAAAGAGTTTCTTTTTTCAATAACTTTTCTTTAATACATGAAGCTTCACCCAGTGAAACTTTCATTTTTTCCAGAATGCATCCTTGTCGGCTATCTGATTTAGCATTGTGTGCAGTTCATAGGTTCATAGGTTCATAGGTTCATACTAGGCTATCTGCCCAAGGGCATTTATAAGCCTAGCCCATAGTTATGTGGCTTTTGCCACCCCTTTAGTTTGAATAAAAACTATGCCTATCATTTTTCTGTGCCTCTGTCAAGCAGTGACACTGAAGTAATCCCTGGGGTATATCTGCGATCTCCCATCCATTGGTCAAGATTCCTCTTGAACAAGGCCAGCGAGGTGCTCTGCCTCACATGTACCGGGATTTTGTTCCACATCATAGGGAGTCTCTGGGTGATGAATCTGTCCCTCCAGCACGTTCTGTTTATAACCGTGTCAAGGTTTAAGTCTCCCGCCCTTGTGGTTCTGAGGGATCTAGATTTTTTGAGGTGAAGCATATTCATCAAATCTGGGTTTGACATGGCCTTATATGTCAGGCACAGGTCACCTCTGAGCAAGCGGTATGAGACTGAATAAAGCTGGAGTTCTTTCAGTCGGGCAGCATAAGACATATTTTTGAGACCCTTTATCCTTTTGGTGAGGAACTTTTGGGGCCTTTCAAGCTGCATCAGGTGTCTGGTCAGATACATTCGAGCGGGCATTGTACTCAATCATAGGTCTAATGAGTGATGAGTACAGGGGACGATGACCTCCCTTGATCTAGATGTGAATCCCTTCATGATCAGGTGGGCGATATAGAAGGTTTTCCTAACTACTTTAGCAACATGAGTGTCAAGCGAAAGACTACTGTCAACTTGGGTCCCCAGATCCCTGATGACTTTTTCTGTGCTCAGTGGATTGTCACCTATATGGTAGTTAGGGGTAACCTTGTTTTTCGAAGGGTATGACTATGCATTTTTGGCGTTTAACTTCAGGCCATGGCTCTGGCACCAGTTATCCGTTTCTGTGAGGCCCTTCTGGAGGATATCTGTGTCAGATGTGTTTTCGACTATGGCCCAGTTTGCAGTCATCTGCAAACTTTGTCAGCCATAACCCTCCTGTGTTTGCTTGTACTTCAGAAAAGTAGATGCCGAACAAGAGTGGACCCAGGACTGAGCCCTGTGGGACACCACTTGTGACAGGCTTTGAGTCTGACATGGCTCCAGCAACTCTGACCCTGTGGGTTCTGTCGCTAGCCAGTTTGCAACCCATCTTGTGATGTATGGGTTTACATTCAAGCTGATGAGTTTTTCGATGATACCTGAGTGGGGTATTGTGTCGAAGGCCTTTGCCAGGTCGAGGTAGGCTGTATGGACTGCCTTTCCTCATCAATGGCCTTGGTGACTGTCTCGAAAAAGTCAACCAAGTTTAAGAGGCAGGATCTGCCTTTGACAAAGCCAAACTGGGTTTGATCCAAAGTCTGCAAGTTCCCTATGTCTTTATTTATGAGTTCCATTATGATCCTCTCCATGGCTTTGCAGATAAGGCTTGTCAAGCTAATGGGGCGGTAATTTCCAGGGTCTGTGGAGGCACCGCCCTTATGAAGTGGGACCACAGTCGCCACTCCTTGATCCTGAGGTGAGGCTAAGATTAAACAGCTGTCCTAACTGTGGGTTTAATTCCTCATTGAGTTCATGAAGCACACAGCCGGGGACACCATCCGGTCCCATGGATGCTGTGTTTTTTGCCTTAGAAAATGTTGTCCTAAAGGGCTTTCTGTTTTACGATTTTTAATATCCCTTATGTGTTCTTGCAAGCGTGTTTTAAAGGCTCTCCCTGTTTCCCCTATATAGTAAATGTTGCAGCTACACCTAAGAGTATAAATTATTTATTCTGTAATACATGTGTAAAGATCTCTAGGGGTGAATCTGGCACCATTTATTTTTGAAAAAGCTGTCACTACATGTTTACACACTGAACATTTTTTACAAGCCATGGTTCCTATTTTATTGTCCTTTACATTAGGATATATAATGATTTCAGGTGGTATAAAACAATTATGTACCACCATATCAGCCAAGTTTGTACTTAGTTTGTAAGAAATTTTTACCCGATTCTTTATGAAGTATTTCAAATCGTTATCATTAATTATCATTTTCCAGTATTTAACTTCCCTAACCATAGCTTCTGTCAAAACATTAAAAGTTGTTACAAAATGCACTTCTCTATCACCCCCTGTGATCTTGTCTTCCTTATTTCTGCCTCTTCTCCTTATTTTATTATTTCCATTTGCTTCACCTTTCCTCAAGGCACTATTATGCCTATTTATTATTCCATATCTACATTATTTTACTTTATTCTTGGATTCTTCCACTATTTGTTTGTTATACCCCTTCACTATAAACACATTTTCTGTTTTTAATAACTCACATTCAAAAACATCATCAGAGCTACATAATTTATTTAGTCTTAAAAACTCATTGTATGGCAATGCAGCTATCAAGTGGTTTGGATGGTAACTAATGCCATATAAAAAGGCATTATTCTGGCCAAATTTCCTATGCACTGTTTCAAGGCCGTTAATATCTGTGTCTAGGAATGTAACTTTCTTACCCATTTCTATGCCTTCAAATTTAAAGCCAAAACATTATTATGTAAATCATCTATAAAGGGTTGAACTTCACCATTATTTCCATCGCACAAAAATATCAGGTCTATAAACCTAAAATAATGAACTACTTGTTTTTTATAGAACAAGTGTATGTTGTTGTTGTGTCTTTCGGCTTTTTCCCGGTTAATGGTCACCACAGCGGAACTCCTTTCCGCTAATGATTGGTAGTTGATTTTTACGTGCCGAGTTACCAGCCCTGACGCACAACCTTCAACGAAGGTACGCCCATTCACGCATGTCTCCACGCAAAGACGCTCTAGCTGAGAATCGAACTGGACAGCATCTTACTGTGAGGCTACAATGCTACCGCAGCACCACCACCGCGGGTATAGAACGAATGTGTGTGTGTGTGTGTATATATATATATATATATGTATGTATATATATGTATATATATATATATATATATATATATATATATATATATATATGTATGTATATATTTCTATTTCAAACTTTGCCATCACAGTATTTGCATACATGGGGGCAAATGCTGCCCTCATTACAGTACCTTGCAACTGATGGTGAATTTCACTATTAAACAGAAAAAAAAATATTTTTTAAACAAACTTCTGTTAATTCTATTATAAAGTGGGTCAGTAGAGAATCACCCAAAAAATATCCTAATGCCTCAATACCATTGTTACGCCTTATATTAGTATACAGGCTGTTAACATCTAGGCAAAGCCAGTACATATTATCATTCCAAACTTCTTTTCTGATTTTACATAAAAAATCCTGGCTATCATTGATAAATGAAGGTAAAGCAAACACATATATTTTTAAATACTCATGCAACAAAATACATGTATTCTTTAAAAAATATATTTTTCAGCTGACACTATTGGTTTACCACTTAAGTTTACTAATCCTTTATGTGTCTTTGGTAAGCAGTAGAACCCTGCAATACATGTGTTTTCTGTACTAAACTTTTTAAAATCATTCTTAACAAAATATCCTAAGCGTAAGCCTTTCTGGATCAAAGCTTTATATTCTGTTATAGCTTTTTCGTATTGCTTCACATTACATTTTACATACACTTTTTCATCCTTCAAATGAGCAAGACACATTTCAGCATATTGCATATGATTTAATATTACTACTTGATTCCCTTTATCAGATCTTTTTACTACTAAACGTCTATCTGCACACAATCTTTTAAAAGCCATCCTTTCATTCTTTGTCAGGTTGTAAGATACATTTTGTTTTTCACTTTCAAAATCTTTACATAATTTTTTAACAACAAAATTTAATGTCATAATAAAACTCTGTATATTAACATTCACAAAAAGTAGAATAAATTTTGATTTAACCCCTATAGCTTCAGTATTCAAATTACTATAGGCATTAATTTCATCATTATACAAATCAATTTATCTGAAATACATGAATAAAAAGATTCATTAAAGCTTTCATTAAAACGGTTAACATTTTCTAATTGATTCACATCTTGCATTTGATTTCCACTTTGTCTATTAAAATAATCAATTAAGTGCAACTTCCTACTCAATTGAAATAACTCACTTTTTATTACATGTAACCTAGGCAAAGCCGTAGGTATAAATTTTAACCCTAAGTTTAAAACAGAAATTGCCATTTCTGGCACATACATACCTGACAAATTAAGCACCGACTTTTGAATAAAAGTGTCATTGTTATTAGTTCCATTTAGTCCTCTTATTATAATATTTGTTGTGACAGCTGTTTCTGCCCTTTCTATTCCTTTTCTTCCCCTTGTAGCGATTTCCTGCCTCATTCTGAAACAGATTGTTGAAGTCACTTGAATTTTGATCTCCTTCCGTAGTGCCATCAGTTTCTTCTGAAGTGGCAAAAGATACAGAGGCTTTAGCCGGCGTGTTTTTTTGATTCATAGCTCCAGTATATGTTTGAGCCAGTCTGTTACGTTTGTGTTTCCATAGAAAAATAAACTCCTCTGTACCAACCATAATTTTCCAATTCTTGCACCAAACTTCATGAATCTCTGTTACTTTTCCTTAAAGGCATATCCTTCAACTTCACTGTTAGATCACAGTTCCAAGTGAAGTTTCTGAGACTAATCCTTTTAGATTCCTATCCCAGAGACTTCCCATACTCTGGAGCAGGCTACCCATCTATGTCAAGCAAAGTTCTTCATTAGCACTCTTCAAGAAAAATCTTGATGAGTGGATGGGAAATAGGAAATACACCCCGGGGATCACTTCTGTGTGTCTGCTCGTCAGTAACACAGGAAAATAACTTGCTTGGGTGGCGTAAGCCAGGGAACCTTGTTGGCTAGGCTTGCGTAGGCCCTTGGGCCGATAGCCTAGTACCTACCTATGAAGTACATCTCTTCAAAGGATCCAAGTATAAATGTTATTGGATAGACTGCATCACCTGTCCAGTCATACCCTGCATTCACAACTAAGCAGTCTTTCTCAGCCATTTCCTTTATTTAGTCTAAAATCCCATGCTTTTATACTCCATATAACCATCATTTTTAGCAATGTATGAAATTTGTTGCCAAAATTAATTTAGTTATTTGCATTCTGTCTTCTCTGAAGATTTAGTAATGCTCAAAAACCAAACGGCTTAAAGCAAGGCAGGTGCAGGTAACAGTAGAAAACGAAACAAAAGAAAAAACTGCACCAAACTGACACACCAAGTGTTTAATGAATTAAAAGAATTAAAAATAAAAAATATGGTAAGCATTTTCATGACTGTACTCGTCGTTCATCAGATACATGAATAAAACTAAAAACAGCACTTATAGTCTAACTAATAGTCAGCCGATATTTAAAAGTCACACTGCCTGCGTAAATAGCTACGCCAACCTAGCTCTAGTGAGCTGGTAACAATAGTCACTACTTTCTGAGACTAATACATTTTTAAACAACATTTTATGGTACGCCCGTTTTGTGGATGATGTTTTTATGTTGTGGAAGGGAAATGCGAATGAACTCACTAATTTTGTGAATTACTTACATACCAAGACCCAGTTTTTGAAGTTCACTTACCAGCATTCAAATACTGAGATTGATTTCTTGGATGTAAAAATCAAGAAATCTGATTTGAATGAACTAAGTAGTAGCTTCTATAGGAAACCTACCCGAAGGAATGTTTTACTACATAAAACTAGCATGCATCCTAGGCACATCCCCAGGAACGTACTTAAAGGACAGGTCTACAGGGTTTCACGGCTATACAATAGGGATGATGAAGCAGGAGTAGCTTTAGCCAATATGAAGTGTGAATTTTTGGAGAGGCTATTCTGAACAAGCGATTGACTCTACCATAGATGAAGCTTGGAAACAGAGGAAATAGATGTAAACCTTATTTAACACGCAATACACAGAATGACCATGGTGATAATCCTGCTCCTTGTAACAGTGGGTTCAGAGTTGTGTTTCAGTATTCAAGTGATGTAAATGAATACACTAAAATTATTAAGAGAAATTGGCATATTTTACAGGAAGTACCAGGGCTTTTAGAAAAAATTGGGAATACTCTGTCATTCTCATTTAGAAATAATAAGTCCTTAAAACAACATCTATGCAATAGAACAGATATATATATATATATATATATATATATATATATATATATATATATATATATATATATGTGTAGACCCACTCAGTCAGCACGCAAGGGTACTTTTCCGTGTAGGCGATGCTCTCCATGCCAATACTTATATAGTAATAGGACTTTTACACACCCTACACGTAAATTCACAATTACAAGTTATAATTATGTTGATTGCAGAACTGAAAATGTTGTTTATTTTTCTTTTTGTCAGAAATGCTATGTGTACTATGTGGGGAAGACCAACAGAAACATGTCCAAGACATAAATAATGGAAAGGAAACCAATGCTTTAGCTAATCACATTAAGCAGAGTGATTCTAAACACACTTTTAGGTTTTTTGCCATCCAAGTTCATCTAAATATACGAGGGGGTGATATAGAAAATTTGACAGAAAGTATTGAGCAGAAATGGATTCTCTCACTTAATGCTGAGAGAGATACCCTGGTCTCAGTGACATTACTTCTTTTAAACCCTTTCTGAAATCTCATCGCTTGAATGTTAACTGTATGTGTTTACACAATATATTTGCATTTATATTTGTGTTTTATATATATATATATATATATATATATATATATATATATATATATATATATACTTTCTATGTGTATATATACATATATGTATATGTATATAATGTTTTATATGCATATGCCTATATAGATTTTTATATTGATACTAGATTCCTGGTTTTATTTAACTATGTGCTAGGCATTCACTAATGTTTTAATAGTGAGTTTTTAAATTCACATAATTTTATTTTGTTTTTTATATATATATGTGCATTTTTTATATATATATTCCTCTGTTATTTTTTATATATGTTTTAATTGTCCTACAGTAGGGTTTGTGATGGGTCTAAGCAGACATGTGATTTTTAAATATCAGCTGACTATTGGACTGTAAATGCTTATTTTAGTTTCATTCATGTGTCTGATGAAGCGACGAGTACAGTCGTGAAAGCGTTTACCATATTTTTTTATTTTTAATTCTTTTAATTCATTAAACACTTGGTGTCAGTTTGGTGCAGTTTTTTCTTTTGTTTGGTTCTCTGAAGATTTACTCTAATAGTGTTCTTAGTTATTTGTATTATTTGCAATGAATTACTGAATAGTAATTAATTCTAACCCATTATTGATGGATTTACTGCACATCAGCAAGTCATATGACATCAGAAATACTTAGTATAGGAATCTAAACTTCTTCTGCAACATCAACAGAATGGTTTGGCAAGACAGGTATATCTTGCAAAGAATACTTTTGCTCTTGGAACAGACTCCCTATCTACATAAAACAATGTTTAATGGCCATATTCAAGTGCAACTTAGATCTATGGCTGGGAAACAGAAAAAAGTACGCCAGGACTAACCCCTGTACTAATAATGGACAGAGGCAGTTCCTAAATGTTATATCTGATGCATGGGTCCCTACAAATTATCACAGTTATTCTCATTAGATGTTTTATATAATTATCAGTCATGGGATGTGTAAGGCTAGACTATCACCAAATGGGATAGGTTATTTCAAACATTAAAAGGGAAACTGGCTAGGCTTAAAATGGCCCACAAGTACAGCTAGCTTAGTACTTGACCTATTAGCTGTTTTATTCCGTTAAGCAGTCCCTTTGATTACTGTTGGAATGAAAGTGGTCATCAGAATTAATAAAGATGTATGCGTTCCAAAAATAGAATGCTTTTAGTTATAGCCTTTTTTTATTTGCAAGATCTGCCTGGAAGTGAATCATGCTCAATACATATATACATACTTATGTGTATATGTATTTGTATGTATATATATATATATATATATATATATATATATATATATATATACATACATACATACATACATACATATATATATATATATATATATATATATATATATATATATATATATGGGAGCCCTTCATTTGTTCGAACTTTCAAATGTTCGAAACTCATATGGCCGACGCCATATGAGCGAACATTTGAAAGACCGACAAATGATAGTGGAGATCCCGCTACAGTACAGGACTGGGAAATTCCTCTTTCCTGCACTGTAGTGTGATCTCAGAGTGAGAATATTTAAGTAGCAGGGGGTGTGGGGGTGCAGGAGGACTTGTGTGTGTTTACAGGTAAGTAAATGGTGCTATTTCAGGATGTCGGTCTTTCGGAATGTTGATCATATGGTGTTGGCCATGTGAAAGTCGGCATTTTGAATGGTCGACATTCTGAAGTAGACCGATATATTATATATATATATATATATATATATATATATATATATATATATATATATATATATGGGCTATACATGTGTCTTAAGTCCATCATTTCGAATTTCTTCCAGTCATTCAGTATTCATTGTCTCATGTTAATTCTTCAGGTACCTCTGCAAGTTCATGGGTTGAAACGCTCTTCTGTGTATGGCAGTCTTCTACCTGCTGTTTGGTATTTAAGAGCAAGATACTGGGATGTTTTTTTTTGGATGAGCTCTTTTATTTCATTGATTTTTCATGTAAATCCGTTTTACTATGCCAGGCTTTGTAGAGTTGTTTGCTTTTTCAAAGAGTAGTTGTCTGGTGGGTACCAACTCTGTGGTTACCAGTTCTGAGCTTGTGAATAGAGTGCAGTTTTAGTAGTAGATTGCGTTTTCAAGGCTGTCTGATATCAGAAGAGATTCTGTTTTGAGGGTTGTTTATACCACCCATCTAATTCTTTTTGAACACTATCCGGGCGGGGGGAGTCCTTGCTTTCCTATCAGAATAATAAAATCTCTTGAGTGCCATCATTTCAACGGCTTCCTACTTTTTTAAAACACCTTTCTTAAATTATCACTTAAGACATAGGCAAACATACATTAACAGAAAAGAAAACAAACCATTTTAACATTTTTCCATTTAATTGCAATATACATCACATATATTTTCTTTGGTGCTGTAATCAGTGCAATATTACAAAGATTTGCAGAATCCCTGCCTTCCCTCACTCATCTTCTGAAAATTATTCTGCATGTATTGTTTCCACAGTTTCCATTTACTTCTGTCTAATTTGCTTCTTCCCTTTCCTAAAGATTTCTTCTTTCATTTTTTTCTGTCTTTTATAACATTCAATACCTCAACTACAGTTGGTATAGACTATGATTTCCATTTTCTAGTAATTACTTTTTTTGGCAGCCAATAGAATTAAACTTGATAAGCCCTTACTATGTCTAGATAATTTGTATCCTGTATCCCAGCTCAAAAGAATCATTTCCTCACTTACAGCTATTTGCAAACCCAATATTTCTGATAAAGTACTGTGGAGGGAATTTTTAACATCTGCCAACTCATTACACTCCTACCTATTTCTTTTCCATCATATTCCAACAATTGCTATCTACCTGAGGAAAATTGTCAGAAGTCTGCTTGGGGTATAAAAACTCAAGCCAAGATCCTAAACCTTCTGGACAGCTTGGGAGCCATATGTCTTCCCATTGTCTTCTAACCTCCTCTGATTGATTCTTGTAGTAATCATTCAGTATTTTATATGCCCTACCAGTTATCTAATTTTTGCAGCTGCTTCTGTTCTAGACTCAACGAAAAACTTTACCAGTCCAGGTCTTTCCCTTCAAATTCCCATATCCCTTTCTTTTTGCCTCTACTCTGAAATCAAGCCCTTGTAGGGAAGGCAGTCCCTAGTCTGATATCCACATGTCTTCTTGGCATCATCCCACTCTGTTTCCTTTCCTGCTTGGATTATTTGCTCCCATTATCTTGTTTCCTTTGCCACATTTCTCCAGTAAATTTCAGCCCTCTCTTGCCTATTTTCTATACCCCCTATTTTCATTCATCCCTATTGGCAAAAGTCTCCTCTCTCCATTCTCATATTGGCTTAGTTCTTGGAATACTTTTTGCTACTTTATGAATATAAGACTGTGTATGGTGGTTGTTATTCTCATTAAGTATCTGTATCCAAAATCTCAGTCTCTCCTTATTCCTTGAACGTCCCCCTTGTTTTATCATCATCCCTTTCCATTTTGAATTATAACCTGCTATTTGTGGTAAGTACACAAGCTTTAACTGTGTAGCTGTTAAATATCCCTTCAAATCAGGTAAACCTAACTAAATAACCTTGTTCTGCTGGAAGAATCAACTTATCCCACTTAACTCATGCCCCCTTTCCCTCCTAGATACATTCCTTCAATTCTTTTGTAATTATTGTCCACAACTTGTCCTCTATTTGATATAGTCTGATATGTATACAAGACTAAAGGGACTAAAAACATTTTCACTGCTTGCATATCCATAAGTAAGAGTTTCCATTTTCTCAGTTTTTGTATTATCTTTTTAGTCTCTTCCTATGTATCCTTAGCTGTCATAACAGAAGTCTTTTTAATCCATACTCCTAAATACTCTGCCTTGTCATGTCCCAGTACATGAGAGTATTATTGAACCAGTTCATGTGTGGGTACATAATTTACAGCTGTAGTTTTTGTTTTATCTTCAGTAATTTTATATCCAGAAAAAGACTTGAAACTGTCTTGAAAAGTTCTACAACACTGAGATGTTCTTTTCTGGACTTATCAGGTATAAAATAATATCGTCTGCAAATAAGGTCAACTCTTCTTAATTACCTTACCAATTATATCTGTGTATTTATGCGTCCCTTATTTTCTTTGGCAGTGGCTCTAAATATAAAGCAAATAAAGGGGAAAGAGGACACCCGTGTTTGGTTCCTCTGTTCAAACGCAGCCTAAGAGGAACTCTCCCACTTTAATTCTTGCCTCTGATCCTTCATATATCCATCTAATTAACCTATTTATTGTATCAGGGAATTATTTTTATTTATTTTACATTTGTTTACTCTGACTGGACACAGATCCATTTTCAGTGGAGGCCCGGGGAGAAAAGCTCCACATTGAGATAAAAAAATATACAATAAGAAGGGAAAAAAAGTAAAAAGGATGCTTATAGTAAGAAGAATGCAAATGCTTCCATTGCCCTACTCATAACATGTCAGCTTACTCTGTCAAATGCTTTCTCTGCATCAAGACCCACCAACAGCAATGGTATTTTCTTATATGCTGCTTCCCTCTGGATCATCATTGTTCTGTTAATGTTGTCAGATGTTTGCCTCCCCTCCAAAAAAAAAAAAAATGCTAATCCATATCAATTTGGCAACACCTTTGCCATTCTTTTAGCTAGTATAGACATAATTGTGGTTAAAAATTGAAATGAGTCTGTATGAAGCTTGGTCTGACTGGTATTTATCCTCTTTGAGTAATACTGCCACCACAACTTTCTTCCAAAATGTTGGTGCTTCACCTCGTTTTAAAATGCTGGTAAGCAAAGTCTTCCATATCTTTGTCATTTTCTTCTTCCTAATTTACAGTCTTCCTTAGGAATGCCATCTGTTCCTGGAGACTCATGAAGATTTATTGTATATCACTGTTTTATGTCAGTCTCCTATCTTAACTTTTAGTTGTTGAGCCTCTTCTACCTCCAAACTTGGCATAATATGTCTTCCATAAATGTTTCCATTTGTACTCCTTGATTTCCACAATTCTCTGCTTAATACAAATTTTCTTAAAATTTCTAGAATATCTCTAAACCATCTACAGGAATTCTGGTTATTTTTCCTGTTATAGGTTCCTTAGGTTTGGCAACCTTTCAACATTCTGTTGTCTAAGTGTTATTGTGCTAAATGTTTCTTGTGCTTTGGAGTTATGAAAAAATTGTTGATTAACTGTTTTCTTAACTCATGCATGTTATCCTGACACTGCCTTATTTTCTCTCTAGCACTGCCGTTGTTCTTCCTCCTGTTCTGTGAGCTTCTCTTTATTCTGCGATACGTTATCCTTTGTCATTGCCTGTAAGTAATTTCTATTACTTTAACCTTATCTCTTTCTGTTTTATTTCGATCCTGTTTTTAGACTCCATTTTCACTTTATCCCAATCACTAGCTATGACTTCTGAAGATATTTCTATTTTCCCTTATAACTCTCAAATAATTTCTGCTACCTGTTCCTTAAATTCCTCTCTTTTTAACTCGTAAGTGGGAAAGCACCAGTGTCTTATGTTTTTTCTTCATTCCCCTGCATTTTTATCTTAGTTTTTATTAGTACATGATCAGAAATAGTTACTGGATGTGTTGAAGCTTTCAATTAAATTCTATCGGCTTTCTTGTGAAGCAGCAGTGAGTAAAACTAGTTTGAGATCCCTCCTTCTGCAGGGGTTGAAATTCAAATGAAATGGATTTTTGCAAACAGTCTTGTTCGATTTGTGTGTAGTCTGTATACATTAGCATGTTTTATGCTAGATGCCAAACAACAAGCATCAAAGATGCCATGTTCTGCTTTCCCAGCATCCCAGAGAATCTGTCCCATCGTCAACAAAAGCAAATCCATTTCACCTTTAGTAAAGGAGGTGTCCCATTGCATTGCAGTTAAATGTGTAATGAGAGAATAGAGGTTTTTATATTGTGCCAACATCATTTCATTTTGGTAGCCAGGTTCAATCCCCTAAGTGTTTATGCTCCATCGCAATGACTTAAGTGGCAAAGTTTTTTGTATCACCTTATTCAAGTCATTTACATAGCAGGTGAGGACATCAGTGATGGTATTGTTCCCCTCTGCAGTATAGTACAGCATGGTCAGCCTGTGAAATTCTCCCTCTTTGCTTAAAAATTAAGGTTTTCACTTTGATGTGTCCAGCAGGCCAGAAATGCATTTCCTGGGCCTCTGTAGTCATCCCACACATCTTGGCACAAGAGAGGACAGATGTAAACATTTTGAGGCAGTTCCATACCTTGCAAAATGCATCCTTATAATGGACTTTCCACTATTTTTACAAATTATAGTCAAAGGGAGAGAAAGAAGCAGGTCTGCATGATAGTGTATCTTTTCAAAGTCCTTTCCTGAAAAGTTCTTCAAATCCTTAAAAACACTAGCCATGATTCTGGTGCTGTTGTTTTTGGGGTTTCTTTCACAGTACTCACCATCTTGTAGAGATGCATTTTTTGCCCAGCTTTGCTAACTTCATCAAAAACAGTGTTGTCTTGCCATCTCCTTATCACATTCTAGTTTGCTAAATCAGATACTATGTCATTAGTAGGGAGTGTACCATTCTCTGTGTGTGGAGAGGCTGTATCTTATCTGTTCTGGTTCATTTTGAAGATTGTCTACCTGTGACATGCCAACAGACCCTGTGTCTGCAGTATCAGCTGGTTCTAAAAAATTAATGTTATACCACTTCTTACTTCTTTCTGTAGCTTTACCAATCCTTGGTATAATAGACAAAACTGTTCTTGTACAAAGCATTGTTATATATAGTAAGGCACTAGTTGATGTATGTATGCAATATAAAAAAAATAATAACCGAAGGTATGGCGTTTCAATGAAGGAAGCTGGTGCTTGTAAATAAATGAATGAACTCAAAAAAACAAGTGTGTTAGAATTGTTTTAGTATTGAGCACTTTTGTTTCTGCCTGAGACTTCATCAGAATAAAATCATCAAGTTCCTACAATCGTGTATATACTAAAAAACTCGACCTGTTATTCAATTTCCTATCACTTAAAATTAATTGAGTTAATTGTGCCTGAATACTCACTGGAACTTCCTGTATTAAGAACTAAATTTCAACAGTTATTCAAATGAACTGCAGTACACATGGTAAATAAGTAAATAAGTCACCACTACTTATAAAACATCATGATGCAGTTCAAACAAACTATGCCTTGTAAATAAAAATAGCTAAAACCTCCTAAAAAACAGTCAAATAGTAAATAAATCAATGCTTTAAAACTTTTCATTTGATTTCAAAACAGGTTTGACAGAAATAGTTTTGTTCAACCCGGGTCATGCACTAGCATTATGTTTAATTTGCCAAAAAGGCTCCTTAAATATGAGTTGGTTCTCCCAGTCACCACCCCTAGGGTTAATGCTAATCTTGTCAAGAATGCCAGAAGTAAAACCTCTGAAGTTGGGACACAGACAAGACTGTTTATACAGAGCACTAACCTTGCTTTTAGTTTTGATGTCATAACTGTGCTCGTAAGTTCTTTTTCTTAATGCCCTCTCTGTCTTTCCCGTGTAAAATGATGTGTTTGTATAAACTCTTTTTTTTCTTGCATTTCTAGGTATTCTGACTTACCATCATTGGTATAGGCCCCTCCCTTCCCTTTACCTTTTGGTAATTCTGTGATACCATCACTGGTGTCCGTATATCTTCCCTCCTTCTTTCTGTTACCCTCTTTGTGGGTATTTTCAGGTACCATTGTTGGTATATTTATTTTAAAAAATGGCAGAAAAGCAGAAAGGAACCACAGGGTTTAAGCAATTATGTAAGGACTGTGACAGAAAGATGCCCAGTTCCGATGGGCATCTTTCATGCGTTTTTACTTAGGTGTCCCTCATCTTAACATACAACCTCCATGTAAACTCTGCAAGGATTTCAGTGCTCGCACCCTTGCAGAGAGACGAAACAAACTTATTCTTAAGGGACTACAAAATGTCCATTCAGTGAAGCTTTGTCTGAGGCAGTGACATCTAAATCTCCCAGGACAGTGTCAAAGAAAAGGAGCCATTCATTACCTTCATCTCCCAAGGTACACGAATCTAAGACTCCCAAGTCTCAGGTTTCGACTCATACTTCAGAACCAAAGTCTAAAGTACCTAAAACTGCACCGGCACCGAAACCTGTTAAATCTTCCATGGTGCTGAGTATTATTGAGACTACCCAATGTCCTATGGTGCCGACCTTATCTTTGATCGGAAAAAGGAACTGCTGGCTGTTGAAAATCACAAAAGTCCACAAAAGGAACTTCTTCCACGAAGGAGTTAATTAAACTTCACAGAACAAATATAGTTAGCGTCTTCGTCTTATTTTGATGAATAAAACTTCTTCAGGCAGCTACATTACACAACTCTGTAGCTTAAATACATTCCTCAGTCAGTCACATGTTAAAACCAATTAAAGCACAAGCATCAAGTATTACAAAAAATGATAAATGTATAAACATCATAAAAATCATTCAGTTATTTACAAATAATGTGATATATCATAATGACTTACTGTGTTAACTCAAAAATAAGTAAATATGAATTACTATACTAAAAAAGTACTGGAAGATGCTAAAATACTGAATGACCGTAACCAGCAACCAAAGGCTAAGAAAAATACATACTAAAAAATAATATTGAAGGATGAATTAATTTGTTTAAATACAAATCAAAAACGTTTATAGCTTACTATTATGCACCAAAAATTCATATTGACCAAAAAAATATATACTTTGTGAAAAAACAATATAAGACTAGGACCTGGGATTTTATCTCTGAAGGCTTCTGAGTTTCAATACACAGGCCAATTAACACATATCGTTCAGGCCCGGTGGACAATAGGCATTCAGTCTTATTTGCCACAGGAGCTCTTGAAATTCTAATAATGTAGAGGAAGGTCCACCCCTTGGGTTAAAGTTAATCTGATCAATGATCAGGAAACTAAAATTATGATTAGGATAATCATGAACGTGTTTTGCTAGGGCGTTCTCAACTTTAGACTTTTTAATACTATAAAGATGCTAGTAAACTGTGTCCCTGAGTTTATAATCTGTTTTGCCGACGTAGAAACAAGGACAGAGTCTACAGGTGGCCAAATAAACTACACCTTTGGCGCGGCAGTTATATCTCCTAGTAGTAACATATTTTCTGCCACTTATAGAAAAAGACTTGCCCACCTCCACATATCTATAGTAAAAGCAATTTTCACACTTATACATGCCAGTGGTTCTAGACCCAGCAGAATTCACTCTCCAATAGGTTTTTTAAATTCGGTCCTCTTCTAGAAGTAATCCTGGGTGACGGCTCTATATAAGTGGCTAAATCAGCATCCAATAGTAATAAATTCCAATTCTTAACAAATGTCTGCCTTATAACATTAGCGTCAATACTATAGAATGTAATAAAATTAAGCTTAAAACGGTTGGCTTTTTCCAGCTGACCAAAATTAGTATTAATAATCAAGGGGGAATCACAACCCAAAATAGGTTTAAATTGACCATTGGACCTTTTAAGCTGTACTTCTGATATCATATCATCCAATAATTGTAATGGGTATCCTTGTTTCACAAACATGTCTTGTAACAGTTGACATTCTGCTCTAAAATCTACCTCATCGGACACCATCTTCTCCAGTACAAAAGATACTTCTGGCTTCTCATAAACCATCCACCAGAAAACTTTATCTTGGTAAATGGAAGAGGTTTGTTTTTTGGTCTGATTAAAATGGTCTTGATCCTTTCTCATCTCCAGTCGATAATGTCTTTGAATACTTTTTCTACCATTAGAATTTATTTAGCTGCCATTTCGAATATCCATAACAGATTTGATGATCATTCTTTTATGTCTCACTGTCTTTGCAAAACATTTCTTAAGGGCGCTTTACATTTGAAGCCGCCTTTCAAAAAGCCTATTGCACCTTGGGATTTAATGTTGGTCTTGCAATGTTTGGTTCATCAGCCTTTTGAGCCAGCACCCACCTGTGATATAAAGTTTTTATCTTGGAATTCCTGGTAGCCATCATGTTGGCCAGGAGCATTTCAGAGTTGCAGGCTCTGTGTGTAAAACATCCGTATATCATTCTTCACAAAGAGAGAGTATCACTCAGAACTAATCCTTCCTTTCTACCTAAAGTAGTGTCAGATTCCAGTATTAATCAGACCATAGATTTACCAGTCTTCTTCATAAATTTCTCAAACAAGGGAGAATATTGCTTGCATTTGTTGGATGTGCACAGACAATTACATTTTTATTTGACTAGAACAAAATCATCTAGAAAATCATACCAATGGTTTCTATCCTTTTCAGGTACTAGTTTGTGCAAACCAGTTTCAAAAATCACTCTGTCAAAATGGTTGAGAGATTGCATACATTTATTTATAACCAAAATAAGCTAGACTTGCCAACAAAAGTTAGGGCTCATTCTACCAGATATGTTTCCACTTCAGTAGCCTTTCATTCCAGAGCTTCTGTGGATGATATATGTGCAGCTATAACTTTGGCTACTCCTCATACCCTTATCATTCATTACAAATTGGGTACGGTCTCCAGGGGAAGAGCATCCTTTGGCTCTATGGTGCTCAAGAATATCCTTCCCTAGGGCCTCAAAGGGTTTAAAGTAGCTAGAGACTCTGTCCCAACAGTCAAGAATGAATGAAGATTGACAACATCAGATTGTTCTTGCCATAACTGGACTGGCTCGAATTCCCCCATCTGCTCTTACTGCATCAACTACAAATTATCCACTCCATCCTCTATCTGCCATCTTTCTGCCTTAGCCTTTTATCTGTTATATCTAAATATTCCCTGACCAAGACACTGCGCAGCTCAGACCAAGACTTGCTACAGATTTATAAACCCAAAACCAAAACAGGATGTTTACTTTATAATTATAACCCAGCTGCATCTTGGAACTAACTACCCCAAGAAATTAGGTCCCTTGACCATACCAAGCATTTCAAGCTAGCCACTCGAAGATACCTAACAAAACAAAATGGTCCTGCCACTGTAGTCATCCCCCTGAAACTACCCTACCCCACCTTTGAATATCCCTCCCCACACCAGTCCTCCCTTTTTTATTCATTGTTCTCCCACTATCTCCTTCCCTTCTATTCTTTTCAGTTATACCCTCCCTCAATTTCTTGTCCTCCCCTGTCTATCATAACAAACTTTAACCTCTCTGTCTCACTGGTTTTATCCACTTTATGTCAATGATATTTTTTTTGTATACATGCTGTATATTACCTAACAAGAATTATGAAGGCATTATTCCTTCTATACAACATTGTAACCTAATGTAATTTTTCAGATGATTGTAAATGATATTTTGTTAGCTGTTTGTTGTTAAATTTTTAAACTCACTGAGGAGCTTTTCTCCACGGGTCTCCACTGAAAGTGAGCCAAAAGCTCAGTTGGACTAACCCGGTTAACAAATGTAAAATAAATAAATAAATAATGTTCCATCTGTGTTGTCTATCTTCATTCATTCTTGACATCCCACCCTCCTATCCCCTCTGAAAGACTCCTGGAGGTTCGGAACTAGTCCTTGGGTTCTAGTAGGGTTGTTGCTCAGACAAAGCTTCCATGATTTTCTCCATAATGGGCAAAACTTGATCTGAGGTAAAGGGAAGAGAGGCAGTATAGGTAGCCTTGGCTTGAGAGTTTTTGGCTGGCGCAAGCTTGATAGAACGGCCGAGTCAATTCCAAGGATTGGAACCAAACCTAACAGTCAAGAATGAATGAAGATTGACAACACAGATGGAACGTTATGGTAAGCACATAACTTATTTTTCTTAATATTGGAAGCTTCCCGTATGTATTCAACAGACACAATTAATTCAACTGACTTTAATTGATAGGAAGTTGAATAACAGGTCAATTTTTTTAGTGTGTGTATATATATATATATATATATATATATATATATATATATATATATATATGACTAGGAGTACTCAATGATTTTATTGTGATGAAGTCTCAGGCAGAGACAAAAGCGCTCGTTAATAATTAATAAATTCTAATGTACATGTTTCTGTGTGTTCATTCATTCATTCATTTATTTACAAGCACCAGCTTCCTTCACTGATGCACTATACCTTTGGTTATTGAATTAAATGTCCAAGGATGTTGAGTATTTAGCCTTTGTAAGATTTCATATGCATGGTGTATCCCTTTTTCTCTCTCTCTTCACAAATTACTGCAGTTTGTCCCTTTTTTGAGAATTAAACTACTATCTTGTTGCAACACATTACTTCTAATCGCTGTCAGTACTAGTCTGTTCTGTAGTTATGTTGGAATCCTCAATCTCATCTTCATTATGTTGTTTATCAGGATAGCCTGACTGGGTTAGCAAAAGCAAATACCTTTTCATTTGAGGTCCAGGGAGAAAAGTTCCATACATGAATATAAAAAAGACAAAGTAGACAGAGAAAAAAAGCTACAATAATGTTCCTAGTAAGATGATGCAGAGTACGCTTATTAACAAATAGTAACAAAAGCTGGAGATAATTCTACATATTTACAATTGTTTGATAATTTTTCACAATTACGTGTTCAAAACAGATTCACAATAGGATCAGGTTGTTTCTGGCAAATTTGTCACCTCATTGTTGTCATTTTCTTAGGAATGGTGGTCCTTTGGTTCAATCTTGGCTTTACACAGCCTGGAATGATGCACCCTTACACATATACCTCTGCGTCTTAACAGGTGCAGCTACTCCACCTTAGCCAGTGGCAGTGGGTCCTTTCTGCCCTGCATAGTCCGCCTTTTTGTAGTACACCTTGCTTGTCATTGTTTATACTAAGTTGCTTTCACATTAAACTCAGTAGGTTCTCTCCTTGGTGCATGAACTTACCAACATGCTCATCATAGTCATTTCTAGAATAGACAGCTTGTCAGACAGAATGGAAGGGATGTTTGGGTTCAGACCAAACGCAAGTGGAATAAATACTCAGCTATACTTTGAAACAACTTGAATCCAGGTTGTTATTTATAAGGCAGTGTCCATACTCTATCCTTCTAACTAGCTGTTACAGTTGGTATAATAAAGCAGTTTTTCAATCTAATAGCAGAAAGCAGTGTGCACATAAATATAAATTAAGCAGAGCCTACTGTGATCTAAACTAAACTAGTTTCAAATGAGATGCCTAGATGTTGTCATGTAAGGAGTGTACAAAAGTTATTTTTATGGTATATCTGTTGCTAGGCAAATGGAATTGTGTATCACCTCTTACTTTTTGCCATGTCCTACGCACAGTCGTGTCCACACAAAACCTCATATCAGCTTGGGAGTCAAATCCACAATCCTTGGTATGTCAGACAAAAGCGTTCTTGTATAAAACATTAAATTGCATATGTTCAAGGATATGTAGTATTTAGCATTTCTTTGCATGTCTTCTGATTTCCAATGTATAAAAATACATAAAATAAAACTCTTTAAAGAGGCACATGCAAGTTACAGTCACAAACTATAATTACATGTTAACCAGTATCCAACTTCAAGTTGATATGAACTCTATTCATAGACATTCTGTATAGTATTCTTTGCCATCAGACTCCCAATAGTACCATTTCCCAGTCACATCCCCTGCTTTTATTTTTAATATTATTTTTGTTAGTGCCTTGTAACTTTATAGGCTCTCTGGGACTATATGCTGTCATAGTCACAGTTTCAGTCTGAAAGTTCTGTGCTGTATTCCTCATTACGTCATTATTAGGATCTCTGCCATTGTCACTGAATAACATTTAAGATGGAATATGCTTACATATCCATCAGTTAATACATTTTTTTATTGTGTATTTATAATGTGTGTGGCTTTGAATCTTGTGGTCTGATCAATGATACAAAGTTAAATTCCCTCAAGTTCATGTAATTCTTGAGGTTATGTCCACAGGAGGTGTAGGTCTGAGTCTGCTGGGATCTTTGCTACTTGAACTACAAAACAGTTTCTGCAATCTGTCCTCACAAGCACCTCCAAACTAATGATATGGTTTCTTTAAAACTTTATTTTCCTTCATGGTCATGTTTTCTGAAACTGTGAGGATCTCAATCTTAACAGCAATTCTACTTGGTCTTTATATAAAAATGTCCAGAGCTAGTGAATTAAAGAATCTCTGGTTGTTTAAATATTGCCATTTTGTTTTCATTTTTTCATGTCCTGGACGTTCCGTGACTTTTTTAAAGATGTCAGCAACAGTGGAATCTCAACTGCAACTTTTTCTGTTTCTGTATCTCACTAAAGACCTGAAGGCCCTACTACAAGTCGTCAGTTTTCAGGATTGTACACACCTTGCTCTGACTTGGTTTACCAGTCTATTTGTTTAATAATTTTTCTCCACAGTCTAGGCATTTGCATGCAGTATCAGTCACAGTTGATCCATATGGTTGTGCTGCATTCTGTACATTTTTGTATATTTTGCTTTGCTAAGTTATCTTAACTTATTTGCCTCCATTTGGGCAGTCTTTAGCCTAGTGATATATCCTCTAACATGTATCTTTAGATCTCTTGCTATACTTGTCTCACTGTGCTTTTTTTCTCCAACTTACTACTTTTGATTTTTCTTTGTGAAATTATTGTGTCTTGACCCAAGTTAATGCATATTGTTGTACCTTGTGTCTGTTCTCCTAAAATGTGCCTTAGAGATAAATTAACTTAGGCAAAAGTAGGTTAGATGTGTGCTATTAATGCTAATTGAAGGTCTTTTACATTTAAGTATGCTGTATGTAACTGCTTTAAAGCAAGCACTGCATCTAGGAGTACCATATTCTGTTTACATATCAGACCATATCTGTGCTCAAAATCAGTTCTGTAGTCTTCCCTAGAAATGCAGTATCTGGTGCAGTCTGATAAAACCCGTAAATCTTGCCTTGTCTCAAGAACACGGGAGAGAGAGTCTGAATATTCAGTTAGGCATACCTTTGTCCAAATTGAAATTCTCTGCTGAAAATTCAGTTGAAATATTTTTTGCCCTTCTATTAAGTGTCAGCACAATTACATGACTATGCTTTTGTTTCTCCTGCTTTATGACCCAAGAACAGATCATAAACATAACGTTTCTAGTTTACATAATAGTTTGCTTTCATTAAGTACACATGGGAGCCTGTAGTTGGAAACCATACTCTACTACCAGCGTTAAAGTTAGACCGACAAGTAGAGTTTTCAAGATGCATGAAATTTTTCTTACAAACATCCAATCTACTACTAGCGTTAAGTTACACATACAAGTAGAGGTTTCAAGATACATTAAATTTTTCTTACAAACTTCACACGTAGCACCACCATGGCATATAATTTAGAACGTACTAATGAAAATTTATATATAATCATTGCCGTAAAGCAGATGCTGCCATAAAATTTTGGCCTAAACCAAGTGCTGCTGTAAAAGTGTCTTGTAAAGTGAATGTTATGAAAACTTTCTAAACAGAAGTAAGTCTGGACTGGCATATTGGGCCTTCCCTGACTTAGTGTGCCCAAAGAGGCTCACTGGAACCATGCCCCCCCCACTCCGAATGAAAGCCGGGCCCATCCACAGCTGGGACATAAATCCCATCCTTTTATTAGAGGCCAGAGATGGGTGGTAAGGAGTAGACCTGCCAGTGAGTTAAGTGGACACCCCCCCTTCTGTGGTTGCACTGTGAGCTTCAAAGCAGCTACTCTACAGATGTATGTGCACTGCTGTACCTTTTGTCCCCCAAAAATGGGGAACTCTGTGTATCTCAGTTGTTACTAGGCCCTTGCTATGAGTGTTATACATGCAGCCTACAGATGTTGCCAGTGCAGTGTGCCAAAGCCACTTGACTCAGACCCAGGTTGTTCAAACCAGCATCAACCCTTCACTCCCGCTGTGGTCACTTGATCATTGCAGCAGCCATGATGCTAGTTGGACATAGGTCATTCCGTCATATTCAGGGCATTACACCTTGGGATCATGCCCTAAATGTTTTTTAAAATATTTTGACAAGTGGAATTAAAAAAATAGGTAAGAAAGATTCCCAATCCCTCAGAGGCACACGTTCCAGGGATCTAAACCTTATCATCACAATGAACAAAACATGCTGGAGGGATAGGTTCCTGACCCAGAGACTCCCCATACTCTGGAATAGACTGCCCATACATGTCAAGCAGAGCACCTCATTGGCCCTCTTCAAAAGGAACCTTGATGATTGGATGGGAGATGGGAAATTCACCCCGGGGATCATGTCAGTCGCCCTTCTAGACAGGGGCCCAGAGAAGTAAATATTGTGAGAAAAAATTTCCAGGGAACTGTTATGGCTAGGCTTGCATAGGCCTTAGGGCCGATAGCCTAGTACCAACCTATGAACCTATAATTTTTATGATGGAAATTTTCAAGATGACTGAATTTCATAGAAGATCATCTAGTAAGATGCAAGTTAATGTTGTTCAACATTTTTATAAGTTACTGTAAGCTTTGTTTTGTAAAATATTGATCCCTAAATGTATTAGTTTCTTTGAAAGTGTTATTCTATGAAGATCCAAGGGGTTTAACATATAATTATAAAAGAGTAGATATAATAATAACAATAATAATAATAATAATAATAATAATAATAATAATAATAATAGATTTGTTCAAATTTTGTTTAAAATTAGATAAGGTAGAAAGTTTGATTACTTTCAGAATTTTGTAAGTATCCTATATTAGAAAGGAAAAGTGTGTACTTGCAAAGGAAGAAAATGGAGCAATAGTCTTGAATCATTTGGAGATGTGAATGCAGAATTATGACACAAGTATCAAAAAAGTGGTTCACTAAATAAATTAAAAGCAGGGGTGAGAGGGGACAGCCTTTACAAGTACCATTTTTATTACAACTGATTTGAAAAAAGTTTCTCTTTACATGGTGGAAAATAGAAGGGCTCAACTATCATTTCTGAATAAAGTTGCAAACATTTTTGAAAAACATAGTATTAATTTAAAAAGTGTACTTTACTTCCTGGTTCTGAGGCACAGGGGAATGAAGAGCTGACTGCAAGCCAGACAGCAGGGCTCCATTAGTAGGAGTTGCATTGGATGACTCGGGCGGTAGAGACGTGAGCAAGGGGGACATGGCCTACTCAACTATTTTGAGAAGAGGATGGGATATTCACATGCCCAGGGGCACATATACAGAGTTTGATGTCCTAATGGGGGAAAAAAGCTATGCCTTTGCAATGGTGGTTAAAATGTCCACGTGGCATTGACCCCTTGTAGAAGTGGACCACAGTTTACAGCTGTTAACTATTGCATATCCCATCTACAAATTGTCACTGGATACATGCAAGGGATAAGGTTTATAGTAAAAATCTGAACTTGAGAGAGATGATGATCGTCAGGCAACAAGTGCAAAGTGGCAACATTTTCAATATACTCAATAAAATGTATTACCCGCTTTTGCTACTGGGGTGAAATTTGGTCTCTTATTTATTTCTTAAAAAGAAAATTTGTGCCTGTGCTAAGAGTTTGATTAGATTTTTAACATTTTTAAATCTTGATTGAAAGGGAGAAATTAGGTATGACATAACACTTGTAATGATTTGTTAGAACTGCTATGTAAATTTCTGAGACTAAATTAGTTGAGTGGGTTTTGAGAATCCATGTTTGGTTTCTGAATTAGAATTGTTTTTGAATGATGAATATAAGAGTCAGCTATGCCTTCCATTTTATAAAGTCATAATTTATTTAGGATTTTGCTAATTTAGTTTGAACGTAAATTACAAAATCTGATCTACATCCATTTAGTTTAAAAGTAACTTAAAATAAATTCTGAACTGCATCCATTTAAACATGGAACTTTTTTTCTTTTTAACCCTTTTTCTTTTTGCTAAGCTGTCATTTATCTCTTACTCCTGGGATGTCAGGACTATTGGCAAATTTTAAAAGGTTGATGGAAGACTGTAAATTTTATTCTGAGAATTATAGCAGAGAACTGTATTATAAATTATATCTCCTTCACTTACAAAACCTATCTACCACATCTTCCTCTATCGCACCACACTCCTTCAACTAACTACACATAATCTAGCTTACCCATACTTCCTCCTCTAACTTTAACCTTCTTCCTGGTCCATACCACCTTTTATTATATCTTTTTTCTGCCAGTAATCACCATGCATACACCACTCCTCTCCACTGCAGTACTGCTATCACTATGTCTCCTCCATGCTCTAATATCCTCACCAACAGTATTAAACCCTTATCATTATACCCCTACCCATCCACACAACTAGAACTTCTCCTGTACCCAACAACCAATACTCATATCTGCACCCCTCCTCCCCATGAATGTACAACCCCCCCCTCCCATTCCATAATATCTACAAATAAATCAAAATACACTAAATACTAGCTAATAACTATCAAACCTAACTACTATCCTATTTCACTACTCCCATCAGGTGATGTCCACCCTAATCCAGGACCCAGTCCTAACTCTACCAATCCTTACAGTACCTCATCAACCACAATAATTTATCCAAAAAAAAAACAAACAAATCTCCTTTTACTCTATAAACACTCGAAGCATACTTAATAAAGTTAGACAGCTTTATGCTTGGATATCTGCTCAAAACCCAGACATTATTTTCCTTACAGAAACATGGCTTAAACCACAAAACCTAGATAGGGACATACTCCCTCCTGGATATAATATGCCTCGATCACCCTAATAAAAAAGGAGGAGGGATTGCAATTGTATACTCCAAAAAAATTACTTTTACATATCCAAAGCTGTCTATACCTTCCTTTTCTCCCACAGAATTACTGGTAGTAAACCTTAAGCTCAGTGAGTATACTACAATTACTGGTGGTTCTGCAGTAGCATTGTCGCCTCACAGTAAGACGTCCTGTTTTGATTTTCAGCTAGAGCGTCTTCTCTGTGGAGATATGCGTGAATGCGCGTACCTTCGTTGAAGGTTGTGCATCAGGGCCAGCAACTCGGCAAATAAAAATCGACTGCCAATCATTAGCAGATCGGAGTTCCGCTGTGGCGACCCCTAATCTGGAAAAGCCGAAAGGCACAACAACAACAACAACTGTCATATCTATCTACATTCCACCAGGGGACAGCATTCCCTTATTTGAAAGAATTCTCTCCTATCTCTCCCAAAACATCCCTAATGAAATCATCCTCCTTGGGGACGTGAACATAATTGGGAAACGCTTACCAGTCCTCACTCAACATACCATATAAATCTATATGGCTTTTCACAACTTGTCTCCCAGCCTACTTATACCAATAACATTCATTCTACCAGTACACTCCTTGACTGGACTCTTGTCTCAAATCCCTCTAAATACCATAGTCCTGAAACACTCTCTGATTCCCTGTGTGATCACTCTCCAATAAAGGTACTTAGACATACCTCTCACTTATCTAAACCACAGAGATACATAACCTGTCGTAAATTATCCAAATTCAACCCAGAAACTTTTAATAATCTCTTACTCTGAATAAATTGGACGTCCTCACCCAGCTCCCACTTGATGAAGCAGTTCAAGCTTTTAACTCAACCTTCCTAAATATCTTGCACTCACTAGCCCCATTATGGAAAGTAACTTTATCCCCTTGGCTATCTTAGAATACTCACACACTCATGACAGCCAGAGACTGAGCCTGGAAAACTTGGACCCAAACTAAACTACCAGCAGATCTGCAAAAGTATAAAGAACTGAGAAATAAGACAAAAAATGTATTGATAAAGATAAAAACAACTTCTACTATAACCCTCCAGCTGCCCTAACATCAGATCCAAAAAAAATTCTGGAATGCCATAAACCAAATACTTCATCCTGGTAATCCTACTTCACCTAATCCATCTCCTGACAAATCTCCCAAAGAGACTGCTAACTCCTTCAATGCGTATTTCATTCAGTCAATAGTCAAAATTTTCAATCCTAATCTAAAATACTCCAGTAACAATGTTCCACATTGCTTGGAACCTCCACCCATAGCCAACTCTGACAACTCTTTTTTTCCTTAAAGCAGTCCCTACTGCTTACATCAAAACCCTTCTTTCCAGACTAAAACCATGCTCTGTTTCTCTTGACAGTATCCCATCTTACTTACTTCAGATAGCTGCTCCCTGTATTGCTTTGCCAGTATCTATTTTACTCAACCACTCCATCTCTGAAGCTAAAGTACCTGCTGTCTGGTAACAATTCTATACCATACCTATTCACAAAGGTGTTAGTTCCACAGAACTCCCAAACATCAGACCAATAGCTATCCTCTACCCTCTGTCTAAAGTCGTAGAAAAATGTATACATACACAAGTAATGCAATATCTTATACAGGGCACACTCCTCACTACCACTCAGCAAGGTTTACGACCCAAACATATTACCACTACAGCTCTACTTTCCTTTCTCAACACCATTTCTGTAGTTAGAGATAATCATAAACTTATCTCATGCTTATTCCTTGACCTCTCAAAAGCCTTCGACACTCTCACATCCTCTGCTACTGAATAAACTCTCTGATCTCAACTTTTCTACTACAACAGTAGCATGGTTCTCCAGCTGTCTCACTGACCGACAGCACTCAGTAAGATGGCACTCCTCACTATCATCTCCCCTTCCATTAAAAATGGGTGTTCCCCAAGGATCCATCCTTGGACCACTACATTTCAATATCTTCACCAGCTCACTCTACTCCTCTTGTCCACAATCCTCATTAGTCCAATATGCAGACAACTCCACAGTTATCACCATTGCCAACTCACCCTCTGAACTTCTAACAGCTACCCAGTCTTCTTTCAACTCGTTTGAAACCTGGCTCACCAACAAATCCTTACTCAAAAAAAAAAAAAAAACTCTTACTCTTTCTCCCCAAAACTATTATTCATGTCAAATCTACTTTTCAAATAAAATCACTAAATCACACTCTCATAGTTGCTGACTGTAGTACTAAACTCCTTGGTGTAACTATTGATCAGCTAAAATTTGACCTCCATATAAATAACTGTATTAGGAAAACCCATCAAAAACTATTACTTCTGTACAGAAATAAAAACATTCCTAACCCCTGAATCTAGAACCACAATCACCCATGCTTATCTTTTGCCATGGCTAACATACTGCTTCCAAATACTCACAAATCTTAACTCCACCTTACTTAGCAAACTCAAATCAACCTATCACAAAATAGCCAGACTTCCTGCACATCAAAGCTACACATCTCACCACTGTCATCATCTTCTTTCGGCTGTTCCCGTTAGGGGTCGCCACATCAGATCACCTGTTTCCATTTCTTCCTGTCCTCTGCATCTTGCTGTGTCACACCAACCACCTGCATGTCCTCTCTCACCACATCCATGAACCTTATCTTAGGCCTTCCTCTTTTCCTGTTACCTGGTAGCTTCATCCTTAGCATCTTTTTCCCAATATGCTCAGCATCCCTCCTCAGCACATGTCCAAACCAATGTAATCATGCCTCTCTGGCTTTGTCTCCAAACCTTCCAAACTGTGCTGACCCTCTAATATACTTATTCTTAATCCTGTCCACCCTCGTAACACCCAGTGCAAATCTTAACATCTTTAATTCTGCCACATCAAGCTCAAACTCCTGCCTTTTGGTCAATGCCACTGTCTCCAACCCATATAACATAGCTGGTCTCACTACCCTCTTGTAGACCTTCCCTTTCACTTTTACAGGTACTCGTCTTTCACAAATCACTACTGACACTCTTCTCCACCTACTGCATCCTGTCTGTACTCTTTTCTTCACCTCTCTTCCACATTCACCGCTACTCTGAACTATTGACCCCAAGTATTTAAACTCATGCACCTTCGCCACCTGTACTCCTTGCATCCTCACCATTCCTCTATCCTCCCTCTCATTCACACACATATATTCTGTCTTAGTCCTGCTGACCTTCATTCCTCTTCTCTCTAGAGCATATCTCCATCTCTCCAGGGTCTCCTCCACCTGTTCCCTACTCTCACTACAGATCACAATGTAATCTGCAAACATCGTAGTCCAAGGGGACTCCTGTCTGATCTCATCTGTCAACCTGTCCTTCACCATTGCAAATAAGAAAGGCCTCAGAGCTGATCCTTGATGTAACCCCACCTTCACCTTAAACGCATCCGTCACTCCCACCGCAGACCTCACCACTGTCACACTACCCTCGTACATATCCTGTACCACTCTCTCTTACATACTTTTCTGACACTCCTGACTTCCTCATACAATACCACAACTCCTCTTTAGGCACGCTGTCATATGCTTTCTCTAAGTCTACAAAAACACAATGCAACTCCTTCTGACATTCTCTGTACTTCTCCATCAACACTGTCAGAGCAAAGATCGCATCTGTAGTGCTCTTTCCCGGCATGAAACCATACCGCTGATCAGTAATTATCACGTCCCTTCTTTTAACTTTGCTTCCACTACTCTTTCCCATAACTTCATGCTGTGACTGATCAATTTAATCCCTCTGTAGTTACTACAGATCTGCATATCATCCTTATTCTTAATAATCGGTACCAAAACTGTAGCTCCCTCAAACATCTTAACTGGCTCGAACTACCATACCTCCTACTCCTCTCTCAGCTCCAAATTATACACTCCATTATTTATTCACCATCCTACTGTCCAGCACTAGGCACCATAATCTCCCACTATGTCCCATCCAGACTACTCAGGAGCTCCACCCAAGACCTTTTACAAATCTACAAGCCCAAGTCCAAAGTAGGAGCCATTACATACAGTTACCATCCCTCTATTGCTTGGAACAAACTCCCACAAGAAGTTAGATCACTTTCACATCTTAAAGTATTCAAACTAGCCACTAAAGAGTACTTAAAAAGTTACTGGATTTGTATCTGTTCTCAGCCTCCTTGAATATACCTCCGCTAAATAACAAACCTAACTTCCTCTGTCTTACCATCATTTCTTCTCCTCTATAGCAAAACATTTACAAATTAAACTACTCTACTTCACCATTTTTTAGCTAACACTATCTACTTTCCTTCTGCTGCAGTATTCTTCATAACATTTGTATAGATAATTGTAACTGCATATATAGGATAACTGTTCTACAAGTTTAATTATGAATGATTATAATGTTAACTGTGTTAGTAACAGTTATATTTTTTGTAACTGTGTTTTGGAGCTTTTCTCCCTGGGCCTCTGCTGAAAAAGGGCTTTTGCTCAGTCAGACAATCTAGGTTAACAAATGTAAAATAAATAAAAAATAATAAAATACATTTTGGAGAATAAGTTTAAACATTTCTATTGTGTCGTAAATTAATTGTATCAGTTTTAGAGAACAAGAAGTTATGTACTCACCATAACGTTCGATGTATGTAGTCCATCTCGTCTCACATTCTTACTCGTGGGTTCGGAGCCGAATATCGGCTCCGACTCAGCCAACTTTTATTTACTAGCTCGAAGTCTCTCAATGGCTGGGCCAAGCAGGTATCCCATGCTGCACTGCTCCATAACCCCAGATCTAGTTTGCTGCGAATCCAGCAATCACACCTCATGCATAACAACAATCCAATAAGGTAGAACACTATCAAGGGGAATAAGAAAAAACAAACTACTATTGAAGGGTACTCTAGCACCAATCCTAACCTCCAGATCCTCCAGGAAGGGGGCAGGTGGGATGGTATGTAAGAATGTGAGGCGAGATGGACTACATACATCGAAAGTTATGGTGAGTACATAACTTCTTGATGTTATGTAGTCCAATCTCGCCTACATTCTTACTCGCGGGACAGTGTCCCCAGCACCTCTATCCTGGGAGGCTCAAAGGAAGATACTCCTGAGGACTGTGGAACCAAAGGAACCCTGGCCCCTAGAAGCCACGTCCAGTTTGTAATGAGTAGTTAAGGTTTGCGAGGAAGCCCACGTGGCTGCAGCACAAATATCATCCAAAGATTGCCTGGCATGGTATGCCAGAGACGCAGAAACAGCCCTAGTAGAGTGAGCCTTGACTGGGAACGGTAGATTTTTTCCAGCTGAAGAATAAATAAAGGAAATACAATTCAAAATCCATCTGGAAATGGTAACCTTGGAGATAGGGAAGCCTAGTCTATTTTCTGTAAAGGAAACAAACAATTGGTCAGATTTTCGTAGGTGTTTGGTCCTGTGTAGATAGAATCATAATTGTCTGTGCACGTCCAGTTGATGGAATCTAAACTCTGCCTTGTTCGAGAATTGAGGGAAGAACACTGGCAGCTCAATAGACTGATTGAGATTCACAGTAGATGTTACCTTGGGAAGGAAGGACGGATTAGGTCTAAGAGAAACTCTGTCCTTATGAAAAATTAAATACGTGGGTTTGATGGAGAGAGCTTGAATCTCTGACACCCGTTTGGCTGATGTGATGGCTTTTAGAAAGGCTGTCTTCCAGGACAAAAACTTTAATTCACAGGTGGCAGCCGGCTCGAAAGGTGGAGAAGTAAGAGCTTGCAAAACAAAGTTTAGATCCCAGGGCATGATAGGTTCTGACACAGGAGGCCGGAGTAATAAGGTGCCCTTTAGAAAGGCCTTACAGAGTTTATGCATCATAAGGGAAGGCTCATAGGAGGTATGAAAGTTTGAAATAGCCACCAGCTGGACTTTAATGGTAGCAGGCGCAGAGCCCTGCTGAAAGAGCATGGACAAGAAATCCAGAACAGCAGCAATTGGGGCTGTGTAAGGGTCAATTACTTGGGCATGAGCCCAAATAGAGAATCTCTTCCATTTGCTGGAACAAGTCTTCCTAGTGGAAGACTTATGAGAAGAGGATAAAATGTGCACCACCTCAGGTGAAAAACAAAAGTCTGACTAACGACGGAAGTGGACTAGCCAGGCTGTCAACCTGAGGGTCCGCAGGGAGGGATGGAAATGTCCCGACATGTGTGTCAGTAGGTCTGGTACTTGGTCCAGAATCCAAGGACTGTCCACAGCGAATGGATGGAGAAAGGAGAACCAGATCTTGTGAGGCCAGTGTGGGGCAATTAGAATCGTCTTGCTTCCCAAGGATATGTCTTTCTGAATCACTCTTGGTAATAGAGGAAATGGAGGGAAAGCATAGAACAGACCGGAGGGCCAATCGTGGACTAGAGCGTCCATGGGTGACACCCCTGTGGGGGGATCAGGGTGAAGTAGTTGTTGCATTTGGCATTGAGGGGATTGGCAAAAAGATCGCAGCAAGGCTGACCCCCACCTGCTGAAAATCTGTTCTGCAACCAGACTATTCAGGGATCACACGTAAGGCATCAGAATAGCTCTTCTGAGCCTGTCTGCTATCACATTGGCCTTCCCCGGAATGTGTGTTGCCACTAGAAAATGTTGGGAAGACACTGCCCACTGCCACACTCACATGGCCTCTCTGTACAGGGGGTAAGATCTGGTTCCTCCTTGTTTGTTTGGATACCACACAACGGACATGTTGTCTGAGTGTATTGCAATCGTCCCCAGAGGAACAGAGAGCTCTGAAGTGCCCGCAACGCCAGTAACACCGCTCTCATCTCTAAGACATTGATGTGCAGATGTACCTCGTGATCTTGCCATGTGCCTTGGACCGTCCTGCCAAGATAATGCCCCCTCCCCCAATCTGGGAGGTGTCCGTGGTCACCGTGGTGACAGGTGACTGAGGAACAAACGGTTTCCCCTCGTCCAGATTGGTGGAGCACAGCCACTAACAGAGATCCTGTTTGCATCGGTCTGTGAGTATGATCTGGTGGGAAAGGGGGAGTTTTTGGAGAGACCATTGGGCAAAGAAGGAGCCATTGAAAAAGCCTCATGTGTAATCTCGCTAGAGGCACTAACATAATGGTAGCTGCCATGGTGCCCAGAAGTTGAAGAACCCATCTCGCCTGTACTTTTCTGAGGGGTAATAAAATGTGAACCTGATTTTGTAATACTGTGATCCTGTCATGCGACAAGAAGGCCCGCATTTGAATGGAGTCTAGCTCTGCGCCTATAAACGTGACACACTGTGAGGGCAGCAAGACAGATTTTTCCCAGTTCAATGTTATTTCTAGTTGTTGACAGAGGGTAATGGTAGAGTCCCTGGCTCGGATGAGTAGATGCCTGGTGGGGGCGGTAAGGAGCCAGTCGTCCAGGTACAGAAAAACACTTGGAATCCTTGACATCTCAGGTGTGCTGTCACCACCGCCAAACACTTGCACCCTGGGGGCTGTGGTGAGACCAAAGGGCAGGGCACGAAACTGAAAATGATTGGCTCCCAGCTGGAAGCATAGGTGACTCCTGGATGCCCTGTCCATTTTGATATGATAGTAAGCATCCTTGAGATCGAGGGAGCACATCCATACTTTTTTCCAGCAACGGAAAAATGGACTGAAGGGTGACCATTCGGAACTTAGACTTCAGAACGTAGTGGTTTAATCTGCTGAGATCTAGAATGGGTCTCAGGTCCCCTGTTCTTTTTGGCACCAAAAAGAGTCTTGAGTAAATCCCTAATACGATTTGGTCTGAGGGGACAGGTTGGATGACTCCCTTCTTTAGCAGCTTTGAAACCTCTAATGCTGCATGATCCCTTTGACTGGGTGGAACTTCTGGGATTCTCCTGACTAGAGGGGGGGTCTGACGAAAAGGGGATGGAGTAACCTCCGGAAACTATTTGTAATACCCATCGATTCTGGGTGATGCTTTCCCAGGCTTCCGGGTACAACGATATGCGGCCCCCAACTGGCTCCGGAATAGCACAGTCGGGCAACACATCAGGATCGATGGTAGGAAGAACCGCAAAAGAAATCACAGTCTCCCGAGTTGGGGCCTCCTCTGCCTCTAGGGCGGCATCTTCCAGAATAACCTCCCCCTCCTCTTCCTCTGGGGGGGACTCACCTTGTGCGGCCAGGAAAAATGTCTGAGATTTCTTGAACCACATCTTTCTTCCCCTCTGAGCCTTGGGATAAGGTCTCGAGGGAAGGGAAAAATGGACCCCTACGGCAAACAGGGTCTTTCCCTCTTGCTCGCATCTGGTGATGGTGTCTTTCACTTTGGTCCCAAAGAGCGAGGACCCATCAAAAGGAGCATCAGTGAAGGAAGACTTGAAGGCCTCCGGGAAATGACACAGGTGAATCCAGGCTTGCCTCCTGAGGGCTATCCTGAACTGGCTGCCCTACTTGCCTCCTCGGCTGCATATGATATGAGCCTCATGGACGAGTTGATAACAGAATTGAGGGTAGACACCTGGCCGTTAATTGAGTGCGCTATCGCCTCAGGTACGTTACCCGCTAGAGTATCTCCTAACTCCTTGAGGAGATCTCTCTGGAGCCGAGTAAAATGACAGAGGTAGTTCAGTGAATGTAGGGTGAAGGTCGCTGACGAGAGGGTACGCTTCCCATACCAGTCCATGTTCCTAGACTCCTTGTTAGGAGGATGGATGGAGGAAGTAGACTCGGCTACTTCCTGCTGCCGCCACCAACATGGCATCTACAGAAACCCCTTTGGACAGAAACTCTTTCCCTGGGGGGGCAGAAAGAAACTTATTGGGCCTTCGGGGTACAGGTTCCACCGAATCAGGATTCTCCCACACCTTTCGACAAATTAAATCCAAGAGCTTGTCGAAGGGTGGAGACACCCAGGAGGCAGAGGGTTGAACACCAAAGGCCTTGAGGAATACCGACTCCTCTTCAGAGGGGGTTTTGGATGGCCAGTCGCCTCTCTGTCTCAATATCTCCAGGATGTCGGAGAAAGAGATGTCATCAGAGGACGACTTGGGGGACCCTTCCGACTCCTCGAGGTCGGTATCAGAAGTGAGAGACTCATCCTGGGAGTCTATGTGCTTCCTCTTGCACGACTTCTTTCTAGGGGGCCCTCAGAAAGTTGGGGACCGCTCATGGGGGTATCTCCAGACCTTTGGGCTCCACCATCTATGGATAGGGGGACACCAGAGGCTCTAGCCGGGATGGAAGGGGACGGAATGACCGATCTGATTGATGTAACTGACTATCTGGCCAGTGTGCTCCGCATGGCCTCGAAGGCGGGTCCCCCCGAATCCGAGGACTGACCGGCCTCCAAGGCCATGACCAGGGTCAGGGTCCCCCAAGCCGATGCGCTGAGAGGGAGGCTCGGAACCAACAGGTGTCCCGAAGTATCCCCTCAGGCCCGACTGAGGAAACCCGAGTGCCGAACCCTGTGGACGGAGCCGACTGGGTCTGAGCCGACGTCAGCACTGATAAACCCTTGAGGAGTATCGGAGCCAGTGCAGGAACATCACTCGGAGCGGAGCACTCCGGCTCCGAAGACAAGGAAGTACTCGGAGGAGGAACCATCAACACAAGCATCGGGACAGTCTCCGGAGCTGAGAATAATTTTGCCAACACCGGTGACTGCAGGAGCCTCTGTACCACCCTATCGACATCCAAATCAGAAAGCCTGGAGGATTTGGAGGACAGGGAGGGAGATTGGGATCTCCTCTCGGGAGAACCATGCCTAACACTGGGCGACCGGCTCCGAATGGGTTCCAGTAAAATAGGAGCCGATTCCAGTACTACAGATACCTCATGCGGCCCCGAGGACAGAGGAGCCGAGGAGGTAGAGTCAAGTTTAGTAATTTTGTCCAGTGACTCCGAGGAGACAGATGGAGCTGGAGATCTCTTCTTCACCTTCAAAGCTTTAGACTTGGACTGAGAACTAGAAGTCGAGTCTAAAGACTCCTCAAATTAAGGTTTTAGTAGTCCCTTCAATATTAGTTTATTTTTCCTCTCCTGGAGCACCCTCGGACTGAAGGCGTGACAGAAGCTACAAGACTCTTGCAAATGAATAGCCCCTAGGCAGTAAACACATACGGAATGCCCATCCATAATGGACATTTTGTAACTACACTTGGAACATTTTTTAAAACCGGAAGGTTTATGTTCCTTCTGATCTTTCGACATCTTACACAAGCAGACCACGAAAACAACCTGGCTGGGAAAAACAGTAAGGCGGGAAACTAGTGATCAGACTACACAAGGCAACCAAAGAACCTCCAAGTAAAATGGTTCTTTATTAACTCACAACACACTACTTAAAAGTTAAGCAGAACACATTTATCCCAAATACACTAACAGAAGCTTTCCACAAGGAAACGGAGCACTACACAGAGAAAGGAGGACTAGGTCCTCTAAGTAAAATGGGCCTAGCCCACCGAAACAGTTTGGGATACCAACTACACGAACAAAAAACACTACAAACAAGCAATAGGATGAATAGCTATTAAAATAGCTTTTGTGGTGAAACAACTATCAAATTTCTCAAGAGAAATTGAAAAAAGAAGGTACTTAGCCACAGCCAAGCGAGATCACGTCCTAGCTACATGAGCGGCAAACAAGATCTGGGATTATGGAGCAATGCAGCATGGGATACCTGCTTGGCCCAGCCAATGAGAGATTTCGAGCTAGTAAATAAAAGTTGGCCAAGTCGGAGCTGATATTCGGCTCCGAACCCGCAAGTAAGAATGTAGGCGAGATTGGGCTACATAACATCACATATTAGTTGGTTTTGTATCTGAATGGCTCTTGTTAGCAGTTTTAATGGGATCTTTGCCCATTCAGAATAATCAGATTTTTGGATTGTTTTTATTTGTTTTCAGTTCTCTTTGAAGTTATTTTAATTTCCGATAAATCTTTGTCATAATTTTAAAAAGGAGACTCTCCTAATACCTAAATTATGTTAATAACTTTTAAAAGACTTTTTTATGAAATGTAGCGTCAATAATTAGTAACCCCCCTCAATTCATCTTTAAGAGATATCCATTGAGTATCTAATTTGTTTGGGGATTATTTATTTTGGTTGAAAAAAAATGCCCGAGTATTGAAAGATATTTGTATGTCTTTAATATTTGTTTGAAGTTGGAGTAAGAGGTGTGTTTCTTCAGGTAGATTGGGAGAGATTTTCAATGGGTGAGAAACCAAAGAAAAGAGAGAGTGCTTAGTACAGTGCAGTTTAGTTGTAGGAGTGAGAAATGTGAAAATTGTTTTGGAGTTGGCCCTGAGGTTCCCGTAGGATGTTTTTTTTTGGTTAGTTTAAATGCCAGGGGGAAGAGTGGTTGCAGGTACAGTAGTTTATAAAGTACAGCTCCAAGTAAAAGGTTGTTTTAGCTCAGGGAGTTGTAATAAGATAATTGGCTACAAAGTATATTGTACTTCTGTTCATTGTTCAGCAATTATCACTCCTGATTAAAGTACTTTGCCTCTGGATAACCATCAGTACTCGCCAGTCTCCCTTTTCTTCCCATATAAATCCTTCTCTCACTCCCTTTCTCTTTCTTTTATCAGCAGCTTCTGAGATCCTCACTCAGTGCAAGACTTCATCTTCTTCAAAAACTCCTTTGCATGTTTTATCATAGTGACCAGCCCAGGTGATGAGATACCTGGAGCCACATTAAGGGAAAAAAGCTCAGTGGAAGTCAGTTTGTTAAATTGTTTTCTTATTACACAGAAAAAAAAACACTTTTAATGCATTGTACATCCAGAATACATATACAACACCAATCAATTTTTTAAAATGTGAAAAGGGATCGACTGCAAATCATAAACCCTTGAAAGGAACTTCTGGTGGTTTCATGTTGGAAATTTCTGAATAAAGCAACACATTTGAGATGTTTGTTGCATGACTGATATACTAGTTAGGTATCTTACTCCTTGTGTTTGTTGCAATACCCAGGTTGTAGCTAAAAAGGATCCTTGGACCTGTAGCCCTACCTGGTTAACAAGTAACTAATTTAAAAAAGTAATTACTTACCTAGACCAGCGATAAAAAGAGGGAGAAAAAGAACTGTAAAGCTGACAAGAATAAATTATTCCTTTCATGGTCCTATTACCAAAAAGCCAGGAGTAGAAGTAAAATTAGCTTCTATTCATGCTTCTTTTTGGGTCTGTAAATTTTTGGTGAAAATGTAGTCTGAAATGTCTCATGTTAAACATATGAGAAATGATTGTGTCTTCTTTCCTATATTCCGAGGTACTTAATATTTTTGGTTTTCTGGGTCATCGGGACTTTCACCCTCTGGAGGTTGAACATTTCAGCAGTGTTTGAAGGATGAAGAGTTCATGGAAGTGGAACTCTACTACAGACACCTGTTATGCACTTTTAACCTGTTATTTTATGGATGTTATGCTTATCTCCATTCATTCTGGTAACACAACTAGACTTCTGGTAGCATAACTGGACAGTCTGAGTGTTGCTAATATTTTTACTTCTGGCATACAGGTATAGGGACACTTGGGTGCTAACCCCATCACTAATCCCTGTGAAGAAAATGTTCTTCATTGGGGGTGGAATATGTCTTGTAGGCTCAAGACTGTGATTATGTAACAGTGGGAGACTTCGCTCTCAAGCTTTTACTTCCACAATTAGTGACAAAAAATAGTTATGGCAAAGGCCTCAACATAGGGATGCTTTTTAAAGTACTGTTAACTTAAAATTTTACATAAAGTCTCCACTTTTAGGAGGAATGGAGTAAAATGTTGAACCAGAATTAAGTGCACCTTTACAAGTTAGGGACAGTTGAGGTATGGTGGGAAATGGCATATTTTGCTTGCAGAAAAGAGTATTTTATGATGTCCTTCCATATCACTGTTGCAGTATTCTTCACTAAAGGGATCCCCCTACCAGGAAGAGCCTGACATCTGGCCAGTATACCAAAGCCTTAGGTTGATGTGTTTCACTGTTGCAGTCATTACATTTGGGTAATCTGCTGGCAGGTTGACCTCAGTTGGCCTGCATTCCAAAGTCTTGGGTCCTGCGTCGGTTGCTGTCTCCTCTTCCATGACGTCAGGGGTATAAAACAAGGAGCCGACTCCATTTTCTTTAGTCTTTCTTGCCGCGTGGTGCCCGAAGCAGAAGCATTTCGCAAGTGCTGGTCAGCCGACTCCTGAAATATTTGAGTTTGAGTTTCAAAACCGAAGTCTTCACTAAAACTAAGTACCCCGTTGTGGAAACTTTTTTCTTGCTCCATACCGATGTCAGAAAAAGCTAATAATTGTATTACTTGTGGGAAGCAAATACCTCATATAGAGTTCCATTTATACTGTATACCTTGCCTAGGCCCTGATCACAACCTGCCTGGCTGTCTGTTTTGTGCTAGATTTAACCAATGCACTATTAAGTGTCTGTATAGTTTTGCCTCAAAGTATTTGGGAAATAGATTTAACTACCCAGAAATGTCGTCGGATAGCAATCCGACTACCGGAGTACATAAAAAACGCAAAGAAAAGGACAGAGAGAGACAGTCGAGGTACAAAACTGATGAGAAGCTTCTCCTGTGCCAGTCGCCGGTTCGCTGGTACTCAGTGAGGCGCTTTTGCAGCCCCTGATACCGGCTGCTTTCAAGCCGCAGGCCTCTACCGACACCAATGTAGAGCCCGTATGCCATGAGATACTCAAAGTTTTGGACCCACAGATGTCGCGAGATACTCAAGGTTTTGGACCCACGGATGTATCTCTCTCAGATGGGTCCGGAGCCGCTGAGCAGGCACCGGCTTCAGAGGGGGTATTCAGGCTTCAACATTTTTATATCAAACCGACGACAACTGCAAAACCAAAGACAAAAGCCACTTCTAAAACTAAAAAAATTATGCTTGAGCCACGTGCACAGACCTCTATACCTAAAAAACAGGTGATCAAAATGGCTGAAGACCTTATTACCTTGATCAGGGGTTCCCATCCCCCCTCCAGATAACAGGACTAGGCAAGACACTGATTATGAATCTTCAGATCAGGTTTCTATTTCTTCCGATTCCTCTTCTGATCAGGAATTATCTTTACCTCCCTATGAGGATTCTGATGCAGAGGAGTCTATACCATGTGCATCACCTTCTGAGGATTTTTCATTTGGAGAAACCTTGCATACTTTCAGGGAGCATTTTCACTGGGAGAGTCCAGATTTCTCAGAATCAAAAAAGAGGCTCAGGGATTTCCTTCTTCTCCCTCAGCACAGGCCTTTAGCCATACCCCCTGTTTTAGACATTGTGGATGATGTGTTTTCGGAGTCAAGCTTGACCCCTGACTCTTTACCTCCGACTCCCAGCAAGCCTGACAAATATTACAGGGTCCCTGACTCACACAAATTTTTATTTAGAAACCTTGCTGCTGATCCTGAAACTATTTCACAGGGTCCAAAGGGAGTTAAGGCCTCAACAACAAAAAATCCTTCCCCCTCTGACAGAGATTCAAGGGCACTGAATAGATGGGGAAAAAAGGTTTATACATCTGCAACCTTGGCAATTAGGACCTTAAACCGCCAGTTTCATATACTATGTTATGGGATTGCTGAAACAGAAAATGATGTTGATTTCTGAATGAGCAGAAAATAAAGAATTGCAGGAATTATTGCATGCAGCTGAACAGGTTGGAAAGCATACTTTGCAATCTGGTTTTGATTCTTTAGAGGCCTCCTGCAGGGCCGCAGTTATTGGATCTGTGATTAGGAGGCATGCCTGGCTAAAGGAACAAAATTTGCCTGATCATGTTAAAGCTAAATTACTAGATGCACCTTTACAGCATGATACTCTGTTTGGTGTTAAGGCAGAAGAGGTTTTAAAGAAAATGGAAGACAAAGCTAAGTCTATGCAAACTGTAAAAGACTTCTTACAAGTGCAGCCACCAAGATTCAGTAGACACTGGCCTACAAAAAATTGGTCCTTTCCTGTGTCAGGCAGAGCGCAAAGGGGCAAATCTAGACGCCCTAAGGGGGACACAGGCTCCGAGGGCTGCTCTCCTAGGTCTTCTTCTGGGGGGGAGAGCCCCTGTCTGGGGGAGATTGAGATCCCCTAATTAAGGATATTAAATCTCTTCAGAGTGTAAGCAGTCTCAGAACTAGAAGTGGCCTGATTGAGGGGTTTAACAGGGCACTAACTAGTAGATTTGGCTGCTTTGGCCTGCCTGCTGGCGCCTTGATAGACATGGCAGCAGGGCGGAGCAGCACCACGCGGCCGCGTAGAGACATCCAGGGATGGTGCTAGTAACCACTGTAGTAGGTAAAATTTCCTGAGGATTCAAGTAAAGGTAACCGGAACCTCAGTAGTAGTCATTGATTCGCTGTACTCTCTGATTTTTTTTTCGGTTTTCCCGCGAAAATTTTCTTTTCTTTTTTTTTTTTTTTTGGATTTGGGTAGTGAGTCGGGGACATGAATGCAAAAAATTCAGAAAAAAAAAACTGTTCAGCAAACGACACCCGGGCGTCTAAAGCGTTAGAGCGGTTGAAAGAGTGGTACAGACAGGCTGCCTGCTACGTCGTGGGGCCCTAAACAAGGCACACAGTAAAAGAAGGAAATCTTTATGGTTGTTGTTATTGACTTTAGTTACTATTTTTGACTTTTGACTTTTTTTGAAGAAACAAAAGAGACGGCGAAAGAGTCAGCTAAAGTAAAGTCTGTAAGGTATGAAGGAAGTATTAATCTCTGGTACTCTCTCGACCGCTGACCGACCCTTTCCTGACGCTCTGCTTGGGCAAGAAAGACTGAAAAAGAAATGAAGAAAATGCTTTGGGCCCAAGACCTTTATACCAGACCAAGAGAGATGGCGTGGAAAGCGGACACCGGACTGGAATCCCGCCCGGACGGACGAACCCCGGCGGAGGCGACAAGGACAACAGTTCCAGATACCAGGCACAAGATTCATACAGGTCAAAGCAATGGGGCGCTTCTACCTCCAAATCTGGAGGAGATACAGCGTAAACCTACAGAAAACAGTCCTAATGACTTCCCTCTGCCTTCACTAAGCACTTATCTTTTGGCAACACCCTTAGGGGGAAAATTAACACTTTCTGCTCAAAATTGGCAGGTAATAACCCAGGACAAGTGGATGATAAACATAGTATCACAGGGATACAGATTCCATTTCCATACTCTGCCAATGGCAAACGGTTGTCCAGATCTGCCAAAAAATCAGTGGGCAGAGGCACAGAAACAGGTTACATCCCTCATGGATATGAGGGCCATTCAGCCAGTGCCATAACAGGAAAAAGGACACGGTTTTTACTCGACTGTTCTTGGTACCCAGAAAGGAAAAGGCTTTGCAGCCAATACTGGATTTATTGATTTTGAACACATACCTGGACATTCAAAAATTCAAAATGCTGACCTTTCAGCTGCTTCTGCCCATGCTGGGCAAGAATGCTTGGCTGGTGACATTAGACCGAAAAGAGGCATACCTGCATGTCCCAATAAGCAATCATGCAGAAGATACCTCAGATTCAAGGCTGGCTTAATGCATTACCAATTCTCTGCACTGCCCTTTGGCTTATCTATTGCGCCCATGGTCTTTACAAAGTACCTGGCACCAGTAATTGCATTTTGCAGACAAAGAAGTATTCAAATATATCCTTACTTGGACGACTGTCTCATTCAAGCAGAGAACAAGGACATTCTTCTTCAACACCTGGCATTTGTGAAAAGGTTTCTAACATGCCTAGGGTACACAATAAATGAAAAGAAATCAGAACTGGTACCCTCTCAAAAGATAACATTCCTGGGTGCAAGCTTGAATACAACTTCCCATATGGCTTACCTCACGCCAGACAAGCAAAGGCAACTGACTACTTACTTCAAATTGATGGCAACAAAAACCCTGTTATCTGCAAGACAAATTGTGCAGGCTTTGGGCTTCATGGCATCCTGCAGCCTACTGATTCCATATGCAAGACTGCATATGAGGAAACTTCAATGGTACCTAAAACGTTTATGGAATCAACATTGTCACAGTCTGGAAACAATGATTCCTCTCATTCCCTGCCTACAACAGGAGTTTTTATGGTGGGCAAAGGCATGTCAACAAAACATGGGACGGGCCTTCACTCTACCCCCTGCCAGCCAAACCTTGACAACAGACGCATCAGACTATGCCTGGGGGGCACAGATGGTGGGAAGATGCATTCAGGGCATATGGACCCCAAAACAAATGCATCTACATATCAACCAGAAAGAGCTGTTCAAAATGCCCTGGCAGCCTTCAAGGACTTACTTCATCCAGGACAACTATTGATAAAGATGGACAACACCACAGTCATGTGGTATATAAACAAGCAGGAGGGCATGCACTCATACTCCCTTTGCAGATTAGCCATGGCACTGTGGAACACAGCTTTGAACATACCAAATACATCTTCAAGCTCAATTCCTGTCAGGAAAGCAAAATACTCTGGCACACAATTTAAGCAGAAACCTTCTGGATCCTCACGAGTGGAAACTAGAGCCACAAGTCTTCAGCATGATAACAAAGAAATGGCGGAGCCCAGACATAGATCTATTTGCCTCCCCTCAAAATTATCAATTGAAAAGATTCTGCACAAGGACTTATCACAGACAAGTATGGAAAGTGGACGCCCTATCCTTCAGTTGGAAAAACCTATCAGTTTACGCCTTTCTTCCACTGCCTCTTCTTCCCAAGGTCCTCCTAAAAGTCAGACAAGAGAAATCAAAGGTGATACTAGTTGCCTGGACTGGCCCTGCCAATACTGGTACCCAATCCTAAGGAACTTGTCTCAATACCCAGCTTGGACCTTACCTCAAAGACCTCAACTACTGTCCCAGCAAAACAATCAGATCCTGCACAATCAACTCCAGACACTGAACCTGGCAGCATGGCATGTAGTTATACAAACAACACCTCTCAATAAAGCTGTGATGGATGTCATTTTGGAAGCCAGAAGGCCTAGTACTAGAAAATCTTATGCTGACAAATGGAAGAGATTCTGTGCTTGGAATCAAGCACAAGGAACTGATACAGCAGAACCAAATATTCCTCAGATATTACAATACTTGACTGAGATGCTTGACAAAGGCCTATTTTTCTCATCAATTAAAATCCATGCCTCTGCCATTTCGGCTCATTACAATTCAATGCCACCAATCTTTTCTCATCCTTTACTAAAGCAGTATCTTAGAGGAGCCAAAAATTTAAGGCGTCCTAGAAGATCACCAATACCTGCACAGGTCCTCAATTATGTGTTGGAAAAGCTCACCCTGCCACCATTTAAACCAGCAGCTACTGCTGATATAAAATTTTTATCATGGAAAACAGATCTGCTACTAGCAATTACTAGAGCAAGAAGAGTCTCAGAGCTACAGGCCCTCATGGCTGTGGGTGGAGCCTTTTGTCATATTTTACCCAGACAGGGTGTCTCTGAGGACAAATCCAACATTTATGCCTAAGGTGGTTTCCAGTGTGGCTCTCAACCAAACTATTCATCTGCCAACCTTTTATCCAAATCCGCAGAACAATGGGGAGAGAATTCTGCATTCCTTGGACGTGCACAGACAGCTAAGATTCTACTTGAGCAGGACTAAAGCTCTAAGAAAAACTGAGCAATTACTAGTGCCATATGCTGCAGGATCAGAAGGAAAGGCTATTTCAAAGCAGACTATTTCAAAGTGGATAAGCCACTGCATTAGTTTCTGCTACTTAACACCATGGTAAACCTGTGCCCAAGTGCATTAGGTCTCATTCCACCAGAGCTGCAGCTACTTCAGCAGCCTTTCTCAGAGGAGTACCAACCAAAGACATTCTAGAGGCTGCTACTTGGAGTTCTGTTCACACCTTTACAAAGCATTATCATTTGCCACTCTACTCTAAGTCCAGGGCAGGCTTTGCCATTGCAGTTCTGCAGGGCCTTATAGCCGCACCTAATGCTGTTTAGCTCCAGCCTCCCAACCATAGCTTTGGGATTCTGCCCAAATGTAATGACTGCAACAGTGAAGCACAAAGAACATAATACAGTTGTGTACACTTACCCTAAATGTAGATGTTCGAGTGTATTCACTGTTGCAGTCCAGGTTACCCTTCCGCTATCCCCCTTTCATTCTGGAGTTTATCTTTCCTTCTCTATCGTCTACAACCTATGTGGTGTATTTGCTTGTAGATGAAGGTAAAGTTTGTATTGATGCTTGTGTATGTGTATGTATATATATTTATATTTATATATATATATATTTTTTTTTTTTTTTTGCTACCTTTTTGCGGGCACCTGACATCTGAGGCAAGAAAAGAAAATGGTGTTGGCTGCTTTTTTATATACCCCTGACGACCTGACAACATGGTAGAGGAGACAGCAACTGACGCAGGGCCCAAGACTTTGCAATTCAAGCCGACTGAGGGCAACCTGCCAGCAGATTACCCAAATGTAATGACTGCAACAGTGAATACACTCGAACATCTACATTTATGGTAGGTGTACACAACTGTACTTTATAGGGACTTTATAGGTACTTCACACATGTGCTCCCTGCTCATAATGTAGGACATAAAGGTGACATAAAGACCTCCATACCTCAGAACTTCTTTGCCACCAGTCTGAATGCCATCTCTGATCGTCAGTCTGAACGCTCTTTCTTTTGCTGGTTGCCAAGTTGTTTTTAGATAAGTGCACCATTGGTGTTTTTCTTCTTATCTTATTTTTTTATTGTTGGTGGATTACATGGGATCCAGAAAGGGGAAATGTCAGTATTGGAGACAGATTCCCTATAAGGACTGTAATGAACAGTGTTTGTTTCCCTTAGGTGCTTCTCGCAACCATATGTCTTGTCCAATTTGTCAGGCATTTGTCCATAAAACTATGCGTAGTCATCTCTCCTCTATAGCTATTTACCTAGAGAACCAATGTTTTAAATTGTTGGCTCAGGTACAGTGGTGGAATAGTCCCAGCCCAAAGGTCAGCTGTCTGTGAAGAGGAGGGCCAAGAAAATTCAGTCAGATTCTTTTGTTGTACCACCTCCCCCGGACGTCTCTCTCGAGGTTGGTGAAATCCCAGAGGATTACCTGGTTCTTCTGTCTCCATTTTGGATGCTTAGGGGGAACTGCGGCCAATTATATCGGAAGGGTAGTGATGTTCCTCAGATTCTTGATAGAGAGGAGATTCCCACTATGTTGATTGTCAACAGTGGTCCAAACCACCTAAGTTGTTTAGAGCTGATGTCTCTTTGAAAAGGAAACAGAAGACTAAGCATATCTCTCCTGTTAATGAGGATCATCAAAGTGAATGGTAGGATTTCACGCAGGGTTAGCTTAATGCTGATATGGCTCTAAAGCCTCTTCAGGGATTCTCTGTTCCTGCCCCCCCCCCCCCCGGTCTTCTACTGCCCTTAGGAGACCTCCTGATGAGGATGTAGATGCTGCTGAAGAATCTTTGGTCTCTTCCTCCCAGATTCCTTGGTTCTGAGAAAGAGGACTCTGTTAGTCCAGATTCTCCCTTTGAGATTTCCTTTGGGGATACTGTTTTCTGTATGATGGAAGTGGAACAGTACCCAGGTGTCTTATGTTCAGAAGAGATATTATGAACTCCTTCAGATGGAGTCTCCTAAGCCGCCTGCTGTTGCTCCTGTTCTTGCTGCCCTGATGGACACTTTTTCTGCAGCTTCTCAGGCTTCTGATTTCCAATCCCCCTGCTCCTAAGTACCCAGATAGGTTTTTATAAGGACTTGATGATTCTAAATTTCTTTACAGATGTCCCTCAGCTGACCCCTCTGTTTCTGTTTTTTCTGATAAGGCTTCCAAGCTTTTGTCTTCTACTAAACTGCTTTCTGACAAGAACAGCAGGGCCCTGGAGAGAATGGGCAAAAAGGTTTACATTGCTGCTACTTTGGCATTTTGGGCTCTCAAGTTCCAGACCCTTATGACCAGGTATGTTTTAGCCCTTCTTTCTCAGGCTTTTCAGGTTATTTCAGATCTTCCAGACCCCGAAGAAAAAGCTTCACCCCTTTCTTTGTTGGAGTCTTCTCAGGTGGCCCACCATTCCATTAAGTGCAGTTGAGATGCAACTAGTGCTTCTTCTAGAGCTACTGCCTTTGGTTCTGTCTTGAAGAGTTATTTCTGGAATTGCCTTCAGCCCTTGCCTAATGATATTAAGGCTAAATTGATGGATACTCCTCTTGACAGTAAAAATCTCTTTAGTACTGCTGCTGCACTTTTTAAGTCTCTTCAAGAGAAGGGTAAGGCCATGCAGAAATTGAAATATGTTTTGTTTCCGTTTCCCCTGTTCCTAAATTTCAGAGGAATTCCCCTTGTAAACATGCCAACATGCCTTTGTCTGTAGACAGTCCCGCCGTCCTTCCAAAGGTAAAAAAACGTTCTAGGAGGGCTTCTTCTGCCAAGCTTACTCAGAAGCCTCCTTTTCCAGACAAGCCAGGTTATTTTTACCTCCCTTCTAAGTCAGGTTCCTTTATCTCTTTATCTTTCTCTGTCCACTTCACAACCGGTTAAGGACCACTCAGTATTCTTGGATTCTGTCCATCATTCATTAGTATTTTTTGGGTGCTGAAATGCTTTCCTGCTTTTCTGGGCATTCCTCAACCTCCTCTTGAACAACTGCCATTTTTTTTCCAGATGTGCTCCAGAGTCTGTTGTCTTAGGGCACTGTCCAAACAGTGTCTGCTCCTCAAAGGGGAAAAGGGGTCAAGTCATGGATGTTTTTGGTTCCCAGGAAAGAAGACACCTGGAGACCCATTCTGGATCGTTCATGGCTCAACACCTTCCTGAAAGTTCTGTTGTTTCTCTAGACCCTGTTTCCTGGTCTGCTTCTTCAGGCTTTCATAGTTTCTCTGTCTCTCAAGGATGCCTGTCCTCACATCCCTGTTCATCCCCTTTTCAGGAGGTTTTTGAGTTTGTGTTTCTTCCTTGCCTTATCAGTTCTCTGCTTTGCCCTTTGGCCTTTCTACTGCCACAAGGGTCTTCACCAAATACCTCGCTGCTATGATTGCCTTTTGCAGGATGAAGGGATTCAAATTCTTCCCTACTTGGACGACCTCATTTAAGCTTCCTTTCTGGGGAACCTTCTGCAGCACCTTCATTATACTGTTTGCCTCCTGCAAAATCTGGGATTTACTGTGAATTTCCAAAAGTCCTTCTGTGCTCCATTTCAGGATCATGTTTTTCTAGGCTGCAGGGTCCAGACCATCCCTATGCTGGCATCCTTCCACTTCCCAAGGCCCTGACTCCAACTGCTTACTTTCAGTCCCTTCTCACCTCTGGTCTCAGTCTCCACCAGAGAGTATCTCAGGACCCTGGGTTACATGGTCTCCAGTATCCCTATGCTTCCTCTGTCCAGACTCCATATGAGGAAGCTTCAGTGGTTCCTGAAAGCAAATTCACCATTCTTATCATCTGGATTTTCTAATTCCCCTTCTTCCATGCTTCAAGCCAGAGCTTTGGTGGTGGATCACTAGCTGTCTCTCATCTCAGGTCTTCCTTTTCAGGAACTGTTTTCTGACACCTCAGATGTGGGGTGGGGTGCATCCTTCGCCCTGTGAAGCTTCAGAACCTTTGGTCTGTTCTTCGTAGGGCAGACCGTATCAGTATTAAGGAGATGAGAGCAATTCTTCTTGCTCTGCAGTCCTTCCATTCTCTTTTTTTTCTCCCAGGTCCTCTCAAGATCTTTACAGACAGTACCACAATAATGTGGTACATCGACAAGCAAGAGGGACACAGTCTTACCACCTATGCAGACTAGCTCTTCGGGTATCCAGTATCAGGTCACTCTTCATGCAATTTGTATTCCGTCAGAGCAGAACGTAGTGGCAGACTCTTTGAGGAGGTCCATAACACAGACTCACAAGTGGATGCTTCACAGAGATATATTGCTGGACATTGTCCATCAGTGGGATACTTCTCAGGTAGATCTTATTGCATCACAAGACATCTGCAACAGCTGGAAAGGCCACATAAATACCTCACTAAAAGAATCACAGGCCTAAAACAGATGCCCTGTGCTGACCATCTAAAAAAAACTCCAGCTATACTCTGTGGCATATCGTCTACTCAGAGGCGATCTCTGCTTAACATACAAGGCCATGTCAAACCCTGAGCTGTTGGACATGCTCCACATAAAGAAATCCCAATCCCTCAGAGCCACACACTCCAGTGATCTAAACCTTGTCATCACAATGAACAAAACATGCTGGAGGGATAGGTTCCTGACCCAGAGACTCCCTATACTCTGGAATAGACTTGCCCATACATATCAAGCAGAGCGCCTCCTTGGCCCTCTTCAAAAGGAACCTTGATTGAATGGGAGATGGGAAATTCACCCCAGGGATCACATCAGTCACCCTGCTAGACAGGGACCAGGGAAGTAAATATTGTGGGAAGAATTATCCAGGGAATTGTTATGGCTAGGCTTGTATAGGCCCTAGGGCCGATAACCTAGTACCAACCTATGATAAACCCTCTGAACAGACAAGTTCCTCTCTCTGCACCACAGTTCGGAATCCTCTGGCATGCAAGGTGGGTGCCCCCTCTTTCTCCTGGAAGAGTTTTTCCTCATTCTGAGGGTCCTGTTCAAGATGGAGCAAGACTCTCCCAAATTTTTTTGGTGACTCCCTTTTGGCACAGACAGCATTAGTTTCCTCTTTTGCACCTAGCTAAGGGTAATTACCACAAGTTACCTTACAGGTTGAATTTACTCATGCAGGACAAGGGGTCTTTCATCCATCCTCACTTGTCCACTCTTCAACAGACACTGTGGGTTATAAGGTTTGATCCCTTTTAGGCACCTTTTTCTGAGGATGTGCTTTTGGTTCTGCAGGAGGCCAGAAAACCTACTACTAAGAAATCTTATTTGTCCAAATGGAAGAGATTTTCTGTCAGGTGCCCTGCTCATAATCAGGATCCATTTTTTGTGGCGGTTCCTGTGGTCCGTCCTTATTTGTATGGATTGCTGCATGCTGGGCTGGCTTACTCTTCTGTTAAAACAACAAAATCAACAATGTAAAATAAAAATAAATAAATGCATAAAAAAATCACATTTCAGCTGTTTCTGCTTGTCTTTGAGATCAAACAGTTTCTAAAAGATGTCCTTCATGTTAGGCCTGCCAGGAAGTCTGTTCCTCCTTCCTGAGGCATTAATTTTGTTCTTGAGAAACTGACTTGGGCTCCTTTTGAGCCTGCAGCTTTGGATTCCTTGTAACATTGCTCTTAGTAGATGGTCCTTCTTTTAGCCCTTACTTCAGCTAGAAGGGTTTCTGAGTTTCAGGCCCTTGTGGCTGTTCTCTTTTTGTTTTTTCATAAGGATAGGGTCTCTCTTTATAGTAGTCCTTTTATTCCCAAGATGGTAATGAGTTGTCTCTTAAGCAATCTATTATTTTGCCTATTATTTTTTCCCTTAGCAGTCTGCCAGTGAGAAGATTCTTCACACCTTGGATTTACATAGACTCCTGAGGTATTATTTGGATAAGATTGCAGCTATTTGCAAATCTGAGAATTTTTTTATTTATTTTCATCCTGTCTTGGTTTGGCTGTTTCTAAACAGACCATTTCCTCTTGGATTTCTAAGGACACCTCTTTGTTATACATTTTATGGAAAATACATCAATGCCTCTGTAAAGGCTCATTATAACAGGGCTATGGCTTCCCCTGGTGCTTTTGTTCAAGTCCTTGGATATCAATTCCATCCTTGAGGCTGCTACTTGGTCCTCTGTACATACTTTCACTAAGCATGACAAATTGGATGTTTCCAGGGCAAGGGCTGGATATGCCAGAGCTATCCTGCATGGTATTCTAGAGGGTTCTTCTGGACCTTCTTCCTGCAAACTTTTGTCTTGAGCTTTTGTAGTCTTCCTTCAGTGAAGAATACTGCAACAGTGATATGGAAGGACATAGTACAGTTGTGTAAAATCTTACTATAGCATCACTTGGCCTTCTCTTCACTATTTCTTTACTCCCTTCTTCCTCCCCCTTTTCTCTTCTTCCTTTTTTCCTTTCTGGATGCACAGGTTTCTCTTTTTCCTTGAACTGTTGCTGGCTCTTCTGTTCTGAGTTATGGACATCCTTACATCACCTTTCTGCCCTACAACAGGAGCTGGGAGCATACATCTGTAACAACCTACTGGCCGGACATCAGGCTGCCCGTGGCAGGGGGTCCCTTTAGTGAAGAATACTGCAGCATTGAAGAGTAGGACATCCACTGTCATGTTAATATTTTACACAACTGTACTTTGCTTGTATAGATAGAGTGGTTATAGAAATATGATTTTCTGACTGTAGTACAGCTTTTAGGCTTTGACATTAAAATTATTTAATTTCACAGGTTTAAAAACAATGTTTTTCTTTTTATTGCAGGATTCTTTGGCAGATTCCTTTGACCTACATAACCTTTAACAGTACTACCAATAACACTGCATCCCAAAACACGTATCTACTTTCAGAAAAGTCAGGTAGGTGACCTACGTTTTTAGTAGCCACCTCCTCTGTGAGGAGTCCATACAGTTAAGGTAGTGCACGTATGTATGTTTATATTTGTCTGCACATTGGTATAGTTGTGAAAGGCATTTTTATTCTGCTTCTTTTATTCCTTTTGTGATCTGTGGTTTTATGTTCTTGTAGGGTGTCAGAGTTTGCTTACTGCAAAACTCATAACGGTTTGAAATATGACATTAAATATTTCACTGATTTCAATGAAATTTGACTTCATATTAAGATTTAAATTCATGCTACAAAAATGAAATGTGTATGAAAGCTTGACAGCAGTTTTTTTTTCACTTTTGGTTTGTGCATTGTAAGTCTTAATTTTTAACCAAGCTTTTAGTTGAGGAATAGTAAAATGATGTGAGAAGATGGGTGTGGAAATATCAAAGAGAACAAATTAATAAGTGAGACCTTTAACATAAGGGGTGTAGGGGCAAAGGATGTAGGACTGATCATCAAAAGGGACTTCTCCATCAGCAAAATAAGCAAAACTGTGCTGCTAGGACTCTGTAGATTGCTACACATTTTGATTTTACTACCAAGGTGTATTCAAGGAAGTCTGCTACTTCCCTAATTATACTAATCAATTGACCATACTTACTTTTGATGGCACCATGCTTTGGCTAAAATAAATGCCAAGCTAACCCTGCAAAGGGTGGTAATGTCTCAGATGTTTTGACTGATTTAAGACTTTTTTACTAGACAATTAAATTTGAAAACTATATTTACTACTGCTGATATGTCTCAGGCTGACTTTAGAAAACAAGAGTTATTTTATATCAGTAGATAATGTGGTACAAGCATTTCAATGTGCATGTACCAATCATATATATGATTTCTTTTATAATGAAAGTAATAAACCTACAAACACATTTTTTTTAATTTAACTGAGAGTGAAAATGAAACCCTAAATAAATTAAGGAAAAAGGTGCAATAATTATAAAATGTGCAGACAAGGTTGGGGCTGTAATGATTATGGAAGACATCTTATTGATTCTTTTTGAAGTATGTTGTCAGATACTGGCACATATTGTACTATTAAAGTTAAAGATGTGAAATGATTGACCTAGATTATAAATAATGACGTTTACTCAAGGCATATGAATGGGTGCTTAGTGCTTAGGGTTGCCACCCCTCCATTTTTTTCTGGATTATTTGGAAATGAAATTGATTTTCTGGTAGTCCGGAAAACACTGTACAAACTCTGGCATTCTGTTTCAAAAAAGGAAACAGACTGTCGAGTTTGTAAATTGGATGGTTTACTATGCTTTTTTACAGAAAAGCATAGTAAATCGGCCAAAAGCAAGCATCAGGAACAGAAAGGGGGGGGGGGGTTCCCTGCCGTGTGATGTCATAATGACATGACAAAATGGGTGGAGTGTGGGTGGAGATGGGCGGGGTTACTGGTGATACAAGAGGTGTGGCCTTATTCTGGTTTTAGCCACAACGAAAGGTGGCAGGTAGATTTGTTGAATTGGTTTTGTGCTGTATGTTTTAATATATCATTTGTGTTTGCAATAAATGCTGGAATTAGCCATGTTTGGTGTTTGTTGTGGCTTTTGGGATTGCCTGGCTTGAGTTTTGTCTGTTTGAGCTCTTTTGTATTGCCTATGGAAATGAGGTGCACAAGGAAAGCTGGTGGTAAAATGCAGAAGTCCGGGAGATTACCAAAATAAAGGAGGAGTGCAAGAAAAAGTAGGAGATGGATCATAAGGAATACTCTCAAATACCCATACACTTAGAAAATTAAATTTACTGTATAAGCACTTTCGTACTTAAAATTATATTGGACTTCCTCAGGTACATGTATTTGAGGAAGGCTAATATAAATTTAAGGACGAAAGTGCTTATATGTTAAATTTCATGTTGTAAGTATATGGGCAGCTGCAGTTTTTGGCATTTGAGGCAAGTTGTGCCTGCACTTAGTGCTGTGGTTATTGTAAGAAGGAATACTGGTTGGCTAACATAGAGGATGAGAGTGCAGTCATAATAGCAAAGAACAAGGCATCAGTGGCATTCTACCAGGTTCTGGAAAGTGAGTCAGCAAATGACACAAATAAACTCTTATCACGTTACAAGGCAAAGATAAAACAATATAAAGAAGACCATTAGCAGGCACCATTCATAAGGGATACCAAAAGCAACCTGATCACCGGTCTACAGGACATCAACACAGTTGGAAGAAGTACTTCCATCAGCTTCTGAATGAAGAAAAAAACCCAGAAACTGTACTACCCTAAACACAATGAAAGGGCAAGAAGAGCCCTTTGTAGAAGAAGTAAGAGTAGTCCTAAGACATCAAAGAAAGCAGAAGACAATGATGAGGTTACAGCAGATATGAACAAGATGTTGGGCGAGGTATGGGAGAAATGGCACCTGTGGGTACTTATTGTGGTATGTAGAAAGAGGCATATCCCAGATGGCTGTAGAGTAAGCTCTTTAGTGCCATTGTACAAGAACAAAGGCGACATCCACGACTCTGGGCAGTACAGAGATATCAAACTCCTGTTGCACTGCATGAAAGTGCTGGAGATGGTGATTGATAACCAGATATGCAAAGTAGTAGAAAGTAAGATGGTAGGTGAGCAGCTGAGATTCATATCAGGATGCAGCATAACCAACCCTATGTTTGCATTGAGTCATATAGTGGAGAAGAAGCTAGAGAGTCCAAATGCAAAGGTTTGAAGGCTAGGAAACACTGGTAGAATTAATGTAGGCTATGTAAAATAATCCAGTGACACAAGTATGATCTGTGTTCAGGCTCACAGAAGGATTCCCTTTGGGAGTGGAGGTGCGTCAGGGTTCAGCTCTGAGTCCACTGTTATACTGGTGATGGACTACATTAGCAAACAGGTTGGAGGAGACAGATCAACAAAGCTGATATATATAAATGTTTGTTTGTGTCTTTCGGCTTTTCCCGGCTAGGGGTCGCCACAGCGGAACTCTGGTCCGCTAATGATTAGCAGTAGATTTTTTACGTGCCGAGTTTGCCAGCCCTGACGCACAACTTTCAACGAAGGTACGCCCATTCACGCATGTCTCCACACAGAAGACGCTCTAGCTGAGAATCGAATGGCACAACGTCTTGCTGTGAGGCAACAACGCTACCGCAGCACCACCACCACAGTAAAGCTGATATGTACAAATAATGTGCATTAAAAGCAGACTCTGGACAGATTCTTCAGCATATGATACGTGAATGGAATACAAAATTGATGGCACATGGGATGAAACTCAGTATACACAAGACAGTTGTCATGGCAGCAAATAGAGGAAATCAGGACGAAACTGAAAAATGAGATAGAAGAGAATATAGTGGTGCAGGTTAACAGCTTCATGTATCCTGGGAAGTGGTTGAAGAAAAGGAAGTCAGAATGAAGAGGTCAACGCTAAAGTCAATCAGTAGTAATGTGTGACAGAAGAATGCTAAAGAAACTGAAATGTAAGGTGTGAAAAACAAACTAAATAAAAATAAAAAAAAAAAACAGTGGTGCAACCAGTGCTTTTATTTATGGTTCAAAAATCTGGGCATTGAAGGCAGAGCAGCCGAGGAGGCTAGAGGTGATGGAGATGAAATGCCTGAAGTGGGTAGTAGGATGTGCACTGCAAGAAAATGAATAAATGACATCTGAGCAGAAGCCAGAGTAGCAACCATTGCATAGAAGATAAGAGACCAGACTATGTTGGTTTGGGTATGTGCAGGATGGGAAGATGATATGATGAAGAGAATTTGGAAAGAGAAAGGAAGAAGACAAGGGGAAATGGGGACATCCAACAAAGAGATGGCTGGATTGAGTGAGAGAGACCTGTGGCAGTCAGACATGACAGCTGAAGAAGGAAGAACAGTGGCAGTGTATTGAGAGAGTTAGCGACAGTTGATGCAACGCCCTGACCCATCATAGAAAAATGGGAAAAGGGAGGATTGGTAATGCTGAATCATCGATGTTTTGAATTCTCAACATTCCCTACTGGCTCTCCACTGAAGAGCATACTACACATCAGAGCTCACACATATACCTTTACAGAGTCCCAGACAGAGGCAGCCACACTTGTTAGAGCACCACTTGGGATTGCAGTTTTAATAAACTAGCCCTGGCAACTTGGAATAACATTCCAACTGATATCAGGAAAGAGAATACTATAACAAGCTAAAAACAACAAAAACATTGTCTTAAATCCAACTCCCGCTTCTGCTACAGGGACAGCAGATGATGCAACAGTGCAAATTATGCACTTCCTCCTGTATAGTGTACCACAGAGCGCTTATACTTCCCTTTAGAGTTTGTACTTCACAATGTGAATATTTAGTAATGTAATTCTTTCTTAGTTCGTGTTATGGTCTTCACTGTTGATTACTGTCTGTCCATTGTAATTTTGTCTTTGATGTTCATGATCCGAGTTGTGGCTGAAAAGGGACTTTATCAGCTCACCCAGCTTGTTAATGAATTGAAATGATTACATACATACATGCATACTCCTAGCATGACTGTAGCAATAATACATCTACAAAAATATAACCACTTTTTTTCTACTTTTTGGCTTATAGAACTGTTGGTTGCTCAAGTGTGTACCATCTGTGCTATGTAAAGGGGAAAGCAGTGAAAATACTTAAGCAGTAACCAGGTCCATTGGCACACAAGAGTAAAACCTTGATGACAACCAGGGTGCCAAAGTTCAGTTAGAAGCTCAGGCACCTGCTGAAGCTGGGAGGGTGTAAGGAGGAGTGACATAACATCACTAGCTTGCCTCTGGCAGAGGAGATGTAGAGGCACATACCTCAGGTACACAGTCTGTGGTAGAGTTCCTTATGGAGATCATAGACCAAAACGCTCAAGAGTGCTGCCTCCTAGATAGGGAAGGGCAGTCTAGAGAGGTTACATCTCTTACAGAAGTAAATGGGTTAACCTTGCTGTTGCCCACTGCATGTCAAAACCTGGAGTGTATTACTGGGCAAGCACAGTAGGGTTAGGGGGAACAACTATGAAAAACTCTTGAAGGGTGCCTCAGTGACTGTCTCTCTCCATTAGCTGTCACCTTTGGTGAAGGAATAAATGAAGGGATTGATCATCAGCAGGTAGCAGGGGAGAAAAATGTCCAAAAAAATGCAAGCAGTATGTTATGTATTTTTTTGCCTTACATGCTTGTTGGCTGTATAACTGTATGGTACTTCATGTAGCATTTGATCAGAAATGCAAACAGAGAGAGGACCTGAGATAGTATGCTGCCAACTGTATCACCTTTAACTTTCAGACTGTACAGCAAGCTAGACTTCATGATGTACATATGGGTCTCTGAGAGATTAGAAGCACTTGTATTATTTTTCTCTTTCTTCAGAAACAAAATGTTTTAAGATTTGTGTGTCTTTTAAAGTGGTTATGTACTGCATTCTTCTTCATTCGGCTTTTCCCGGTAAGGGGTCGCCACAGCGGATCACCTTGTCCGCTCATGACTGGCAGTGGAGTTTTACAGTGTCGTGTTGCCAGCCCGGTGCCCAATCTCCTACAGAAGGCACACACACTCATGCCTAGGGCCAGTTTGGAGTATCCAGTCGACCTACAGCAAAATGTTAAAATGTCATCAAATAGGTACAAATTCACCTGTGTGTGTGTGTGTGTGTGTGTGTGTGTGTGTGTGTGTGTGTGTGTGTGTGTGTGTGTACACGAGAGAGAGAGAAAAATGTGTATATATATATATATATATATATATGTAACATTTTATATATATATATATATATATATAACATTTTATAAGTGCTAAAAATAACCTATCCCTTTTGGTTATAGACTGGCCTTACCCATACCATGCTCGGTAATTATATATTGTTCCTGTAATGCATAACATTATAATAATATAAATAATGGTGTATAAGTGTAGGCATGTATATATAAATATGTATGTATCTCTATCTCTATCTATATATATATATATATATATATATATATATATATATATATATACACATATATATATGTGTGTGTATATATATATATATATATATGTGTGTGTGTGTGTGTATATATATATATATATATATATATATATATATCTATGGGTCCTCTTCAAATTACCGAAACGCCAGTTCGCTGACACGCGGAAGAAGCTAGACTCTGATAACTTTCTGAGAGATTAGAAGCACTTGTATCATTTCTTCTTCAGAAACAAAATGTTTTAAGATTTGTGTGTCTTTTAAAGTGGTTATGTACTGCATTCTTCTTCATTGGCTTTTCGGTGTCGCCACAGCGGATCACCTTGTCCGTCATGACTGGCAGTGGAGTTTTACAGTGTCGTGTTGCCAGCCCGGTGCCCAATCTTCCACAGAAGGCACACACACTCATGCCTAGGGCCAGTTTGGGTATCATCGACCTACAGCAAAATGTTAAAATGTCATCAAATAGGTACAAATTCACCTGTGTGTGTGTGTGTGTGTGTGTGTGTGTGTTGTGTGTGTGTAGTAAGAGGAGAAATATGTGTAGTGTATTATATATATATATATATATATATATATATATATATATATAAAACATTTTATAAGTGCTCAAAATAACCTATCCCTTTTGGTTATAGATTGGCCTTACCCATACCATGCTCGTAATTATATATTGTTCCTGTAATGCATAACATTATAATAATATAAATAATGTATGTAGGTATAAACAGATGTGTGTATAAGTATAGGCATGTATATATAAATATGTATGTATCTCTATCTATCTATCTATATATATATATATATATACATATATATATATATATATATATATATCTACACACAGACACACTGGTATGACACATACATGTTTGTGTGTGTAGGGTTCCCTTCAGTTGCACTGTTTGCTCAGTAACGCTTGTTTGATGCTTTGTTTTCCCGTATTCATAAGTTCATAGTTTACTTATCTGTGAGAAGCCTATTCTTACATTCCCATGATAGTTTTTAACCCTTAGATTTTGCATGCGAACGACCCATAAATGAGCCGAACAAGGATCTGTGATATGTTGGGACATTTACGTGTCCCCTATCCATGAGGGGCAGAGGTGCTAAACTGTGGTTGAATTTGTGGTTACCCATACATTTGTTCAAATTATATTTGAGTGGAGTTCCATAGAACTGATATTCTATGTGATATTTGTTTGATATGTTTTGCAGAGATGTGTGTAGGCTTAAACTGCATTATTTTCTGTTGACTCTGAAAGGGTGATGGCATTTCTATATTTTAAGTGATTGCTATTTTGAGTTTTGGCCTTGACATGCTGAAATGATGGGCTTCTGGGTTTGGAAGAAGGCTTGCCACATGCAAAAATGCATGTTTTGATTGTACACCAGTGACTTGCTAGTGAGTACCTGTGATTAGTGTATGCATGTATTCAAGTAAGTAGCTTTGTGGATTTGCAGGATCCTTGGAGCAATATATCACAGAAGAGGAGTCACATTATGGATTGACGCTTTCAAATATATTAGTTTGGCAAAGTGCTTTCAACGGACACAAACCCTTAACACCTTGTTAGTCCAGAAGAAGAAGTAAAGCCAGTATTTTTCAGATGTCATATACTTTTTATGTGCTTGAACTATGTGAGTTGGCTTCCTGAAAAAATTCGAATCTCACATTCTTGGAGGAATTCTAATGGTATACATTGTTGTTGCTAATGTACTAGGTACTTTATCTATAAACAAATTTCCAAACAGTTTTTCTGATGAACTCCATCTTCCTTCTCAACCTCTTGCAGACCCTTATTTTGTGTTATTTCTCTTTTGGTATTTCTCTGAATGCCTTCCTCTGTCTCCAAAGGCACCATAAAGATGGTGTTTATATTTAGCTTAGTAACTGTGGGACATATTCATTTTGAAAAGATGGTTTTTACTTCTGTAACTGTTGTTCACTTGCATTACGCCGAAAAGTCTTGGTTGATTATCTTGCTTTAGATAGACAGCGTTTGGTTGCTTATCACTGGAACAATGCTATATTCTCTTTCTTTTATTCTGTGTGTAATGAAAAAGGCTTCTTGTGTGCTAATCATAATAAAACGTTTGTCTAGACTTTTGTCTGTTGTATTTGAATTTGATTCTCAGTTGCTAATAGACCTAGAGTTAGGAATTCTGCTCATTTTCTGACCCTTCTGTAGTTCAGTTTGGAGTATTTATTTATTATTTTTATTTATTGCATTTGGTAACTGGATTAGTCGAGTGACCAGAAATGTAACCCTTTTTGGCAGAGTTCCAGGGAGAAGAGCTTCATTTCATTCAAGTTAAAATTACAACAGGTCTGAGTCGTGCTACCGAATATTTCTTAATTCCAGTAAATCTAGTAGCTTCTCCACATAACAACTGATGTTGATTTTTCCCTGAAGATTTTGGCAGTCTCTCCAGTCCTGTCTGCATTATGACCCTTGAACTGTGGTTAGCTAAGACTAGATGTAAAATGCTGAAACTCCTACTGTTCTGAAACTCTTGAATTACATGCTTGCATACTGTAGACTGTTATGTTATCACATCTGGAATTCTATGCCTTGAAAATATAAATTTTAGTGCATTGATTGCCATTCTTATTATATTTGTTAACTTATTGATCTGCAAAACTTTCAAATAGTCAACACAGATCAAACCCACGGGATCTGGATACATAAATGTGTTCTGTTTTAATTCCCATAGTGTTTGCTGAACAGAATAAGAAAAAAGTCTCTTCTTTCTTTATTTGTTCTGACCTTCCTGGACAAAATACCAAATCACAGATTCTTACTTTATACCTCATCCATATTTTTTATTACATTTGTTAACCAAGTAACTCCACTGGCTACAAGTGTCTCTTTTTAGGGGTGACCTAAAAACACTGTTTGGTCAAGAGACTTGCTTGGAGTCACACAGTTGGCAAATGGAGTTAGAAGGACTCAAACCAAGTACCCATGGCTACAGGAAGCATCTCATTAACAGCTCTGTCTGCGTCTTTCTCAAGTGCGAGACATAATTTTTGCCATAATTTCTTTATTTAATGGCTTAGGCAGTATTAGTTTAGCAGCCTTGAAGCTCAAACCTTTTGTACAGGTCTTTTTTTTTTAATGTAAAGTGTCGTTGTACTTCTTTCTTCATGGTGGTTTTCTGTTCTGGTTAAATCTTTAGAACCACTTCTTGAATTATATAAATCTAAAGATTAATATTCCTATAATGTGTAAACACAGATGTGATGTACATTGTGCATACAGCTGCAGTCATTACTAGTGGTTATCCTGCTGTAGAAGCGAGGTCCTCGGTCGACGAATTCCAAAGTCTAGGTCGGCGTGGGTTGTAGATAAAGCTTCTTCACAGCGTCAGTCGCGGCAGGGGTACAAAGAAGGCAGCGGCGCCGACACCTGTCAGTGCTTTCTTGCCGCGATTGCGAAGCAGAAGCAGTTAGCAAGTGCCCGTTCGTCAACTCCTGAGATTTACAAAAGTATTTCAGCGAAGTCTTCTTGAAAGCTAAGTACCCGTTGGAAACTTTTCTTGCCTCAGGCCGATGTCAGACAAAGAGTTAATAATTGCATTTCTTGTGGGAAGCAAATGCATAAGGATTACCCTCTTTCATCAGCATACGCTTGTAGGCCCAGACCCGCGACTTCTCAAATACCGTTTTGTGCTAGATTCCGGCAGCGCACTACAATGGCGCCCGGGCGGAGTTAAGCCCTTCATTATTACGGCAAAAAAATTTAATTTGATCGTAATGATGGGATACTCCGACTCCAGTTTTGAGCAAAGGCAGCAAAGATAAGGACCAACATCCACGAGGTCATAGCGACTACTGAACCAGCAGGCCGACTACGGTTCTCCGGTTCTCAATGGCGCCTACACAGCCCTGAGTACCGACTACAGTACCAGAGGTGCTTGAGCTCCTCGGTCCCCATTCCCTACTGCAGATACTGGCGCGCCAGTCTTAGGCGAGAGAAACTCAGAATTTAGACAGGCCTGCCATTTTCAAGGTGTCTTCGAAGGCCTTCCTCCTTCTCTATTAAAGCTTTCACTAAATCTAAAGCAGCCATGAAAACCAAAAACAGGGTCCCCAGACCCAGCCTCCTCTCAAGGCCACATGCTAAAAAGCAGATACTTAAAATGACTGAGGATCTGATTACTCTTATCCGAGGGGTTCTCAGCCCCCCTCTGACCAAAAGGCCAGATTGAGGCTACCCTTCCTCAGATCAAGCTTCTATTACCTCAGAACACTCTGAGGACCAGGATTACTCTAGTCACCTTTAGAAGACTCTGATACTGAGAGTCTATTTCCTCAGTCCCCAGAGGACTACTCTTTTGGGGAAACTCTGCATACATTGAGGAACACTTTCACTGGGAAGGCCAAAATTACTCAGATTCAAGAAAAGGCTCAGGGAATTTCTTTTGCTCCCCAGCATAGGCCCCTGGCTATCCCTCCTGTTTAGATATATTAGATGATGTGTACACAGAAGCCAGCCTTAATCCATATTGCTTTACCTCCAGCTCCTGTTAAACTAGGCAGGTATTACGGTTCCTGATTCTCACCAGTTCTATATAAAGCCATACTGCTGACCCAGAAACTATTTCCTACGGTCCCTAGAGAGATTAAGGCCTCTACTGCTAAAGCGTACCTTCAGAGAGGGTCCAGAGCTTTAGAAGGTGGGGAAAAAGGTGTACACCTCGGCCACTTTAACCATGAGGCATTAAACTGTCAGTTCATATGTTAAAGTATCAGCAGTTTGTTATCTCAGTTGAAAAGCAAATGGCACAACCAGAACAACCAGATTTAAGAGTTGCAGGATTTGTTGCATGAATTCAGAGCAAGTGGAGTAAACATACTGCTGCAGTGTGGTTTTGATACTTTAGAGCCTCGTAGTAGAGCTGCTGTTATGGGGTCTGTTATATGTAGGCATGCTTGGCTCAAAAGAGCAAAACCTTACCAGATCATGTCAAAGCTAAATTATTAGATGCACCTCTTCAAAAAAAAGATGTATTGTTTGGTGTTAAAGCTGAGGAGGTACTAAAAGAAATGGGAGGAAAAGCGAAATCAATGCAACAGTGAAGATTTCCTGCAGGTACAACCTCCGCGTTTCAGCGAAACTGGCCTTCAAAAATTGTCCTTTCCAGCCCGCGGACAGACCACAAAGGGCAGATACAGGCGCGCCTAGGGGTAGAGGGCAACCTCAAAAGGATCTTTCAGAGCCAGACAGAGTGGCAAAGCACCAACCACAAGAGGTGGAGAAGATAGATCACAGTCATTTAGAGAAACAGACACAATGACTTCCCCTACACCTGCCAAGCAAAGCTTTTAATGGCAGCACCTTTTGAAGCGAGGAAAACTGTATTATTTTCAAAAAAATTGGCATATTGTTACAAAAGACAAATGGATTCTGAATTATGGACAGTGGCTACAGGTTCACTTTCACACCCTTCCAAAGTAAGAGAGGCATGCAAACCTGCCACAAAATCAAAGGGGCACAGTCACAAAAACAAATTTCGCTCTCATGGACATAAGCGATTCAAGAAGGTACCTGCACAGAGCAAGGTCAAGGGTTTTATTTCCAGATATTCCTGGTACCAAGGAAAAGACAAAAGATGGGAACCTATATCTTAGACCTGTCCATCCTAAACACATATCTACAGGTGCCAAAATTCAAGATGCTCACATTACCTTAACTTCTTCCCATGCTGGGCAAGGGAGTCTTGGCTGGTAACATTGGACCTCAAGGAGGCATACTCCATGCATGTCCCTATCGAGCAAGATTGCAGAAGATATCTCGATTTCTTGCAGGTTCAACCCATTACCAATTCTTTGCATTGCCCTTTGGCTTATCTACTGCACCCAGAGTGTTTCTGAAATGCCTGGCATCAGTAATAAGCCTTCTGCAATACATCTACAAAAATATAACCACTTTTTTTCTACTTTTTGGCTTGTAGAACTATTGGTTGCTCAAGTGTGTACCATCTGTGCTATATAAAGGGGAAAGCAGTGAAAATACTTAAGCAGTAACCAGGTCCATTGGCACACAAGAGTAAAACCTTGATGACAACCAGGGTGCCAAAGTTCATTTAGAAGCTCAGGCACCTGCTGAAGCTGGTAGGGTGTAAGGAGGAGTGACATAACATCACTAGCTTGCCTCTGGCAGAGGAGATGTAGAGGCACATACCTCGGGTACACAGTCTGTGGTAGAGTTCCTTATGGAGATCATAGACCAAAACGCTCAAGAGTGCTGCTTCCTAGATAGGGAAGGGCAGTCTAGAGAGGTTACATCTCTTACAGAAGTAAATGGGTTAACCTTGCTGTTGCCCATTGCATGTCAAAACCTGGATTGTATTACTGGGCAAGCACAGTAGGGTTGGGGGAACAACTATGAAAAACCCTTGAAGGGTGCCTCAGTGACTGTCTCTCTCCATTAGCTGTCACCTTTGGTGAAGGAATAAATGAAGGGATTGATCATCAGCAGGTAGCAGGGGAGAAAAATGTCCAAAAAAATGCAAGCAGTATGTTATGTATTTTTTTGCCTTACATGCTTGTTGGCTGTATAACTGTATGGTACTTCATGTAGCATTTGATCAGAAATGCAAACAGAGAGAGGACCTGAGATAGTATGCTGCCAACTGTATCACCTTTAACTTTCAGACTGTACAGCAAGCTAGACTTCATGATATACATATGGGTCTCTGAGAGATTAGAAGCACTTGTATCATTTTTCTCTTTCTTCAGAAACAAAATGTTTTAAGATTTGTGTGTCTTTTAAAGTGGTTATGTACTGCATTCTTCTTCATTCGGCTTTTCCCGGTAAGGGGTCGCCACAGCGGATCACCTTGTCCGCTCATGACTGGCAGTGGAGTTTTACGGTGTCGTGTTGCCAGCCCGGTGCCCAATCTTCCACAGAAGGCACACACACTCATGCCTAGGGCCAGTTTGGAGTATCCAATCGACCTACAGCAAAATGTTAAAATGTCATCAAATAGGTACAAATTCACCTGTGTGTGTGTGTGTGTGTGTGTGTGTGTGTCTGTGTGTGTGTATATACGAGAGAGAGAGAAAAATATGTGTATGTGTATATATATATATATATATATATATATATATATATATATATATATAAAACATTTTATAAGTGCTCAAAATAACCTATCCCTTTTGGTTATAGATTGGCCTTACCCATACCATGCTCGGTAATTATATATTGTTCCTGTAATGCATAACATTATAATAATATAAATAATGTATGTAGGTATAAACAGATGTGTGTATAAGTATAGGCATGTATATATAAATATGTATGTATCTCTATCTATCTATCTATATATATATATATATATATACATATATATATATATATATATATATATATGTACACACAGACACACTGGTATGACACATACATGTTTGTGTGTGTAGGGTTCCCTTCAGTTGCACTGTTTGCTCAGTAACGCTTGTTTGATGCTTTGTTTTCCCATATTCATAAGTTCGTAGTTTACTTATCTGTGAGAAGCCTATTCTTACATTCCCATGATAGTTTTTAACACTTAGATTTTGCATGCGAACGACCCAGAAATGAGCCAAACAAGGATCTGTGATATGTTGGGACATTTACGTGTCCCCTATCCATGAGGGGCAGAGGTGCTAAACTGTGGTTGAATTTGTGGTTACCCATACATTTGTCCAAATTATATTTGAGTGGAGTTCCATAGAATTGATATTCTATGTGATATTTGTTTGATACGTTTTGCAGAGATGTGTGTAGGCTTAAACTGCATTATTTTCTGTTGACTCTGAAAGGGTGATGACATTTCTATATTTTAAGTGATTGCTATTTTGAGTTTGGCCTTGAAAGGCATGCTGAAGTAGTGGGCTTCTGGGTTTGGAAGAAGGCTTGCCACATGCAAAAATGCATGTTTTGATTGTACACCAGTGACTTGCTAGTGAGTACCTGTGATTAGTGTATGCATGTATTCAAGTAAGTAGCTTTGTGGATTTGGGATCCTTGGAGCAATATATCTGAGAGAGTCACGTATGGATTGACCTTTCAAATATATTAGTTTGGCAAGTGCTTTCAACAGACACAAACCCTTAACACCTTGTTAGTCCAGAAGAAGAAGTAAGCCAGTATTTTCAGATGTCATATACTTTTATGTGCTTGAACTATTTAGTCGGCTTCCTGAAAAAATTCCGAATCTCACATTCTTGGAGAATTCTGTGGTATACATTGTTGCTAATGTACTAGGTACTTTATCTATAAACAAATTTCCAAACAGTTTTTCTGATGAACTCCATCTTCCTTCTCAACCTCTTGCAGACCCTTATTTTGTGGTATTTCTCTTTTGGTATTCCTCTGAATGCCTTCCTCTGTCTGCAAAGGCACCATAAAGATGGTGTTTATATTTAGCAGTAACTGTGGGACATATTCATTTTGAAAAGATGGTTTTTACTTCTGTAACTGTTGTTCACTTGCATTACGCTGAAAAATCTTGGTTGATTATCTTGCTTTAGAAAGACAACGTTTGGTTGCTTGTCACTGGAACAATGCTATATTCTCTTTCTTTTCTTATGTGTGTAATGAAAAAGGCTTCTTGTGTGCTAATCATAATAAAATGTTTGTCTAGACTTTTGTCTGTTGTATTTGAATTTGATTCTCAGTTGCTAATAGACCTAGAGTTAGGAATTCTGCTCATTTTCTGACCCTTCTGTAGTTCAGTTTGGAGTATTTATTTTATTATTTTTATTTATTGCATTTGGTAACTGGATTAGTCGAGTGACCAGAAATGTAACCCTTTTTGGAGTTCCAGGGAGAAGTGCTTCATTTCATTCAAGTTAAAATTACAACAGGTCTGAGTCATGCTACCGAATATTTCTTAATTCCAGTAAATCTAGTAGCTTCTCCACATAACAACTGATGTTGATGTTTCCCTGAAGATTTTGGCAGTCTCTCCAGTCCTGTCTGCATTATGACCCTTGGACTGTGGTTAGCTAAGACTACTGACGTCAGGGAGGAAGCGACGACAACTGACGCCGGACGTAGACTTTGGAATTCGGCCGACCGAGGACCCGCCTGACGGCAGGATAACCCATCTGTAATGACCGCAAATGTATGAGCACTCGAACATCTACATTTATGGTAGGTACAAAACTGTACTTTTTTAGTCACAGGCTGTTATGGAATTATTCAGCTAACTTCCAGTTCATCACCACCAAGTAAATCTCGTTACTTAAGCAAATATGAATGACTTAGTACATTTTTTGTATACATCTCTCTTTTCTGCCTTTTAGTTATAATGAAGCCAAATGCCTGCATTGTCAGCAACATTTTTTGCACACTTGTCAGTGTTTTGTGCAACAGTTTCTTTTGTAATGGGCTAAGATCACGTTCCACTAACATGTTTTCCCATGTATTTGTTTGTTTTTTGTAGTTGTCTTCCTCCTGTACCTGCTGACCCTGAAGCCCACCCCAGTTGACCCAGGCTCAGTCATTGCATGCAGGTTGGGAGTCCTCAGATCTGCTAGGGCAAGACACATTCAGAGAGCCCATCATTCAGCCAGACATAGGGAAGTCTGTGCACTTACTGGAATCCAAGCAATTGTTTTATGTTGAGTCCTTAATCCTACCCGTAGGCTGAATGAAGGTTTACTCACGTCACAGCAGGGACTAACAATGCCCTTGCCCTGTGATTTCACACTGTTGTACACTCACTAATGAGCATTACCACTAGACAATGATTTGGTGAGCTGCAATTCTGCCCCAGCATGCCTACTGCAGCACTGCTTCTTTTGTGAGGGGTCATGGCTGTGCACATTGTGCTCTGTTTTGCTTCCTTCCCACACCATGATTGGCATGTCCAATCTGCCCTGTCACTGCCAGCTACCTGATACTTGCATCAAACTTGGGTGTCTTGGGATTTAATCAGTGGTTATCTCTCAATGCTGTTGACACTTTGTTTCCAGAAAAAAAAATTACAGAACATTTCCCTGCAATATAGTATGTTAAGCAACTATTTTTTTTTTTATCTGACCATATCTTTTCTGGCATTCATTAAAAGTTGTGGACCTGCAGACGCTTGATTTATTTTATTTATGAGTCACTGCACATGTTCCATTCTGCCTTGACATATTCTGGTAATTTCAAAAAGCAACAAAGGTACTGGAGAACTTGAACAAAAGGCTTTAATAACATGAAGTGCTTTTCGTCCAGTGCAATGACTGGACTTCATCAGATAAGTTACAGAAACAATACATGTCCTTTTATACTTGGTTAAAACCATGTGGTTAACAAATCACAAAGTCAATCAATCAATTAAACATTGTCAACTGGCCATTATTGTATACTAAGTAGCAAAAAGCAGCCTTAAAGATATAAATACCTAAAAACGGGCATATATATATATATATATATATATATATAAGTGTTGAGTCTGTAAATGACAAACCTATATAAAAATTTCATACTGTAAAATTAATATATATATAGAAAAATCTAAAAATGTGTAAACTTCAATAATCAGTTAAGCCTAAAATGCTAAATACTTTCATGAGAAATGTTTATATAATCAATACATAAAAATGAATTGTACATATTTAATAATTTGTAATGTTAAAGCATATTTTCTCACTAATAATTGTTAAAAATCGCTTAAAAAACTGAATTCATTCCTAGTTATGTTTAAAACAAATTACTACTTCTAAATGCAAATACTGTATCAAGTTACTAGGTCAAGGGCAAATGGTCAAAAACCAAATGGGATTGACATATACAACCCAAGATGTAACCCGGTAAAATAGTCATCATCTGTTTAAACTTCTTAATTTCAAAAGACAAGAAATCAAACAAATATTCTGGTAATTTAGCTGATTTACTGACGTCATGTTTTTACATTGTGGGTGCTTCTGCCTCTGTCCATTATTAAGCAGTCTAGAATGGTTTTCTTGCTGTTTTCATCAGTGCCATTCCACATTTTGTTCCAAAATTTTTTTTCTTAAGGGGGAACTTTTTTTTAATATGCTCAGAATAAATTTAGAAAGGTATTCCATTGTACTTAAGCATATCGAAATTTTATGAGAGCGTGGTTTTCCTGTGGAAGAGGCATGTGTACTACTGCTTTGCCTTTCTTGTTATCAGTTTCAGCTGTGTAGCTGTGATTATGTACTTTTTTCAGCTTGTGGTTGTGCTTCTCACTCTGTTCATTAATCCCTCTGAGACCCTGTTCTTTGGTCTGCTGTTGCTGTCAGTAAGTCAGTCATATTTGAAGTAGTCTGTGTGTAATACAGATGTACAGCTAAGTGACTTTGTAAGGGAATGCCTTCCTTGGATTAGAACTAGTGGCGTCTCTTCTAGGTTAAAAAGGAAAAGGATTGAGGTAAACATGAATTGGTTGTTATTCACATTAGAGTGAACAATCTAAGAAGCACTGCCCCAGATGTACATCAGGATACGATGGAATATTTGAACATCCCACCTAATGTGGGTAAAAAAAAAAAAAAATCTGCTTAGCAAAATCCGTCTGTTGCCTCATGTGGCACCTAATTAGTAAGACAAAAATGTTGATTTTCATTCAGTCACCAAGGGCATGGTGTTAGTCTGGTGATTATTTGCATATGCGCCTGGAGTGAGATAATGTTATCAGCTGGAATGTTTTAAACCTATGGGCTTTTCCTATCTCTCCCTAGGAATTACAGGGACTGAACAGAAGAGTTTCCATCCACATATTCTTGTCTTTAGACCTCTTCAAATTTAAAAGCAAAAAGAAATGAAAATTACTAGATGAAATATAAGGTCTGAAGGTGGCTTTGCTAAATGTCAGAACTCTTAACTCTAAAATCAGTGATTTAGAGCTTTCCTCTGCTTGGAGGTTGCTGAAGTCTTTGACATTAATGATACTTGGTTGTTGTGTCTTTCGGTTTTTCCCGGTTAGGGGTCACCACAGCAGAACTCCGGTCCACTAATGATTGGCAGTAGATTTCTATGTGCCGAGTTGCCAGCCCTGACGCACAACCTTCAACGAAGGTATGCCCATTCACGCACGTCTCCACACAGAAGACGCTCTAGCTGAGAATCGAACAGGACAACGTCTTACTGTAAGGCGACAATGCTACTGCAGCACCACCACCGCAGTATTAATGAAACTTGGTTAAAGGTCATAAATTGTATGTCACAAATCCCAGGTTATACTTTTTTTTTGTTGTTGCAGGTCCAGTGAGACAGGTTGCAGTGTCTTAGTATTTATAAAAAGAATGTCGGGGGGGTGGGGGACATGAAGACCACAAAATGGTCTCCTGTAAAGTAAAAATAAAACCTGGGCACCCAGCTATTTCTGGAATATTCAGGAACTACTCTAAGGCTTACTTCCTGCTATTAAGTGATAACCTGGCAAAATTTCAAGCCCCCTTAAACCCTGACAACACTCCTGCCTATGCAGAACTGTTCACAGAAACCCCGTACAAACATGTTAATAACTGCATAGAGGCAGCTGTACCCGCCAGGAAGAAGTACAGAACTAACTCAAAAAACAAGCCACCCTGGTGAAATCACAAAATCAGTAGGCTGTATAACAGAAGGAAGAAAATTATGGCATAAATTAGGAGGTACAGTACCCAGCAGGATAAAAGCACTCTCATCAAACCAGACAAACCACTCGGAGGACAAATAAAGTCTACAAAGCCAAATTTTATGGAAATTTGGCCTTCCAGGCCAAGGACAACCACAAGGCATTCTTTAACTGTGTCCACAATCTCAAAGGCAATAAACAGTTGTGTGCAGAGCTAATTGTAAATGGAGCCACCTATACTGAGCCAGAAGATGTAGCAAATCTACTGGCTAATAAATTCAGCTCCAACGATGTCCTTCAAGGATGCATCTGCAGTCATAACATATGGGTTGTCCTGCCTCAGGCAGCCCTTCGGTCTGCCGGATTCCAAAGTCTGGGTCTGGCCTCTGCTGATGTCGCACTTCACCCGACGTCATAGCTCCTGGGGTATAAAGGCATCAGCCGACGCCATTTTCCTCTGTCTTTCTTGCCGCGCGGTGCCCGAAGCAGAAGCTGTTCGCAAGTGCCGGTCGGTCAGATCCAGAGATTTCAGCTACCGAAGACTTCTAAAAAAGCTAAGTACCCCGTTGGGGACTCTTTCTTGCCTCAGCCGATGTCAGACAAAGTAAATAATTGTTTAACTTGTGGGAAACAAATACCTCATAAGGATTTCCACTCTTACTGCCTTCCTTGCTTAGGCCCAGACCACGACGTATCAACTTGTTTAGCCTGTGCTTCCTTCAACCGACGGACACTTAGACGTCGGTCGGAGTTTGCAGAATTGGTTCCGCTTTTGCATATAAAATGCCGTCGGAGACTCCGACTACACATTTAGCCAAAAAACGCAAGGAAAAGGACCGACACTCACGGCCCCCGGTTTCGGCTGAAACCACAGTTAGGCCTACCGCGAGTGTCTCGGTTTCGGCTGAAACCGAGTCCTCGGTTCTTCCGTCTGCCGAAAGCATGCCTCCGACAACCGAGGCCACAGAGGCCCCGGCTGAGTCGGCTACAGAAATTCCTACCGAAGAAGCAGGCGCACAAGAATTGTCCGACACCATTCCGTTGGACATCTCTACTCCTGCACGTGGGGCAGCTAGACCCCCTGCTTCTATGTCTATTAAGGCCTTCTCCAGGGCTAAAGCAGCTAAACTTTCCAAGGCCTTACCAACAAAAGCTTCCTCTCACAGACCTTCCTCAAGTTCTCAGATTCTCAGCCTTGCTGAGGACCTTATATCTCTGATTAGGGGATCCCAACCTCACCCAGACAGGGCCTCACAACCTCCTCCTGAAAAAAGGCCTAGGACTGAACCCCCTGAACCTCTCTCCTCTGACTATTCCTCGGATGGATCAGATTTATCAGACCATCAGGAAGGACCATACTCACCTTATGAGGATTTGGATGCAGAAGACTCTATTCCTTCTGCCTCCCCCCCAGAAGAATTTTCCTTTGGGGAGACTCTACACTCAATGAGGGAACACTTTCAATGGCAGGGTCAGGATTTTTCTGATTCTAGGAAAAGGCTAAGGACTTTTTTACACTTGCCACAGCATAGGCCTTTAGCCATACCACCTGTACTATCAGTTGTTGATGATGCATACAATGATGCCAGTTCTGCCCCTGATTCTCTTCCCCCGGCCCCTGCCAAACCTGACAGATATTGCAGGGTCCCGGATTCTCACTTCCACTTGCATAAGGCCCATGCTGCAGACCCAGAAACTATTTCTCAGGGCCCAAAGGGTGTTGCAGCTGCCACTGCCAAAACTCCCCTACCCTCTGAAAGAGAGTCAAGAGCATTAGAGAGATGGGGTAAAAAGGTTTATACATCTGCTACTCTTTCTGCCAGGGCTTTAAACTGTCAATTTCACATGATACAGTACCAGGAATTTTTGTTAGATCAGCTGAATAAAAAGCTTTCCTCTCCTGAACGTTTAGACCGTAAGTCCCTTCAGGATTTGGTACACAACTCTCAGCAGGTCAGTAATCATTTCTTAAAATGTGGCTATGATGCACTGGAGGCTTCATTTAGATCAGCTGTGACTGGAGCAGTGATTCGAAGGCATGCCTGGCTAAAAGAGCAATCCTTGCCAGACCATGTCAAGTCTAAACTCCTAGATGCCCCTATGGAGAAACAAAGTTTGTTTGGCTCCCCTGCACAGGAGGTTCTAAAGAAAGTGGAAGAAAAAGTAAAATCTGTGCAAACAGTCAAGGATTTTCTGCAGGTCCAACCTCCGAGCTTCAGCAGAAACTGGCCTTCAAAGAATTGGTCCTTTCCAGACACCTCCAGAGCACAGAGAGGCAGAAATAGACGCCCAAGAGGCAGAGGTCAATCAAGGGGTGCCTACAGGGGTTGTCAGTGGCAACCTGCCAACCAGAGGAGTACCGCCACAGCTGCGACTACAACCACTTCCACAGGACAGACACAATGACTTGGCTCTGATTCCGCCTACCAGGGAACAACTGGAAGCACCCTTGGGCGGAAAGTTAGCTTTATTTTCAAAAAACTGGCATTGCATTACAGGAGACAAATGGACATTGCAAACAATAAACAAAGGCTACAGGTTTCACTTCCACACTTTACCAAAAAAGAGAGGAATGCCAAACCTTCCACCAAGCCAGAAGTCAGAGGCTCTAAAACAAATCATCAACTTACTAAGGATGAGAGCAATAGAAAGGGTACCATCTATGGAACAAGGCCAAGGATTTTACTCCAGACTATTCCTTGTACCAAGAAAAGAAACTCAATGGAGGCCTATTCTCGACTTGTCCGCACTGAACACATATCTCATTGTACCAAAATTCAAGATGCTGACCCTACAGCAACTTCTTCCCATGTTGGGCAAGAAGTCTTGGCTGGTGACTCTAGATCTCAAGGAGGCATACCTTCACGTCCCTATACGACCAGATTGCAGAAGACACCTCCGATTTCTTGCAGGATCAGAGCATTATCAATTCTCAGCATTGCCCTTTGGCTTATCTACTGCGTCCAGAGTATTCACGAAATGCCTGGCATCAGTAATTGCACATTGCAGGCTTCAGGGAATTCAGATCTACCCATACCTGGACGACTGCCTAATACAAGCGGACAACAAGACAAAAATAATAAAAGATTTGGCCTATGTCATACAACTGTTACAAGCCTTGGGATACACAGTCAACATTCAGAAGTCAAGACTAGTGCCATCCCAAAGGATAACATTTTTGGGTGCAGAACTGGACACAATAACTCAGATGGCTTTTCTCACAGAAGAAAAACAAAAGCAACTCCCAGTCTACTTCATGGCATTGACAAGACAAACTCAGCTTACTGCAAGGAAAGTCTTGCAGGCCCTGGGTTACATGGCATCTTGCATAATCTTGATCCCACATGCCAGGCTGCATATGAGAAAATTACAATGGTACCTAAGGAATGTATGGTCTCAACACAGACACAGTCTAGAAACCATGATACCAATCATTCCATGCCTGAAAAAAGAATTCCTGTGGTGGGCTCAGGCCTGCCAGACCAACAGAGGGTTGCCTTTCCACAAACCACAACCAAGGCAGACCATCACCACAGATGCCTCAGACCTAGGCTGGGGGGCACACATGGAAGACAAGTGTATCCAAGGCCTATGGTCTCAAGACCAGATGAATCTACACATAAATCTAAAGGAGATGCTGGCAGTGAAGCATGCAATCGAGGCATTCAAATCATTCCTCCAGCAAGGACACCTGCTGATAAGGACAGACAATACCACCGTCATGTGGTACATCAACAAACAGGGAGGCACGCATTCCTACCCTCTATGCCGGATGGCAATGGACCTGTGGAACCTAGGCCTGAATCTCAACATTCAACTGCAGGCCAGATTCGTACCAGGAAAAGAGAATTCACTAGCAGACAGCTTAAGCAGAACTACCACGGATGCTCACGAATGGATGCTGCATCCAGACATCTTCAAAACCATAACAAAGAAATGGCGAATGCCAGAGATAGACCTGTTCGCCTCCCCACTCAACCACCAACTGAAGAAATTCTGCTCAAGAGAATACCACCCACAAGCCTGGAGGGTGGACTCCCTTTCTTTCAGCTGGAAGGCCCTGACAGTTTATGCCTTTCCACCTCTCCCATTGATGTACAAAGTTCTACTGAAGATCAGGGAGGAACAGCCAAAGGTGATTCTGATAGCTCCAGACTGGCCAAGGCAGCATTGGTACCCGCTACTGAGAAGCATGTCTCGGACGAACTCATGGCCTCTACCTCTATGGCCTTTACTTCTAACGAGAACAACTACAAGACCCTGCATCCAAACTTGAAAACACTGCAGCTAACTGCCTGGAAAATTGCATAAAACAAAACCAATCTGTTTTATCTCAGAGGGTCAAGGACATTATCCTGGAGGCTCGCAGACCTTCCACAAGAAAAACATACTCAGCCAAATGGAAGAGATTCCTCATTTGGAGTGCATCAAAGGGAACAAATGTCACACTGGCAAACCTAGCACACATCCTAGAATACTTAGCAGAACTGTTCCACAATGGCCTGTCCTATTCTTCCATTAAGATTCATGCTTCAGCAATTTCAGCAGAGTACAACATGGATCCTCCTATCTTCTCTCACCCTCTCCTCGGACAATTTTTAAGAGGGATCAAAAATGTAAAACCTCCAAGGAAACCACCTCTGCCTACATGGGATCTCAATTTTGTGCTGGAAAAATTAACACTTCCCCCTTTTGAACCAGCAGCATCAGCAGACTTACAGTTCTTATCTTGGAAAACTGCTTTCCTTCTAGCAATCACTTCAGCAAGAAGGGTATCCGAGTTACAGGCATTAATGGCAGTGCAGCCTTTCCTTATCTTTCACCAGGATAGAGTGTCTCTGAGAATCAATCCTACTTTCATGCCAAAGGTGGTATCCAGGGTATCCTTGAACCAAGCTATTCATTTACCTACGTTCTTCCCTAACCCACAGAACAGGGGGGAAAAACTACTGCACACCTTGGATGTACACAGACAACTGCACTACTATCTGGACAGAACTAAAACCAGCAGAAAAACTGACCAGCTTCTGGTAGCATATGCAACAGGAGTGCAAGGAAAAGCAATTTCCAAACAGACAATTTCAAAATGGATAGGAAATTGCATTTGATTCTGCTACTCTTTTCATGGAAAGACAACTCCTGAAAATATCAGGCCTCACTCCACAAGAGCCACAGCCACCACTACAGCTTTCCTACGAGGAGTGGCTACCAAAGACATTTTAGAAGCTGCTACTTGGAGCTCCGTGCATACATTTGCCAAGCATTACAATATTCCTTTATACTCCAGATCCCGAGCAGGTTTTGCAACTGCAGTTTTACAGGGGATCTTAACTACACCATCATTATCTTAGTGCCTCCCCCCCAGTTTGGCTATGGTATTCTACCCATATGTTATGACTGCAGATGCATCCTTGAAGGACATAGTACAGTTTTGTACCTACCATAAATGTAGATGTCCGATAGGTATGCATCTGCAGTCAGGATTACCCACCCTCCTTCCCCTCTGTGGTATTCCCAGGGTACTTACCCCTCTTTTAGCTAGCTGGGAGAATCTATTATGGTGTAATTGTTTTTATGTATATATGTATATATATATATATATATATATATATATATATATATATATATATATATGTTACTTTCTACTGTTTGGAATTTTCTACATTTATCCAAATTTAGCCTTCCTAGAGGGCACCTGGCATCTGGGGCAAGAAACACTGAGGAAAATGGCGTCGGCTGATGCCTTTATACCCCAGGAGCTATGACGTCGGGTGAAGTGCGACATCAGCCGAGGCCAGACCCAGACTTTGGAATCCGGCCGACCGAAGGGCTGCCTGAGGCAGGACAACCCATATGTTATGACTGCAGATGCATACCTATCGGACATCTACATTTATGGTAGGTACAAAACTGTACTTTACCCCTCTCTCCCCTCAACCTTCCTTCAGGTAATACCATCAAATGGAGGACCCCTGCTATCACTAGGGAACAGGACCTTAATGCTCTTTCTGAGGCTAAGAACACTGCATCAGTGGACCCAGACAATATCCCTGGATGCCTTCTGAATAGCATGAAACATGACATGTCAGGCCCTGTGGAATTGCTATTTAACTGTAGCCTTCAAACGGGTTTCTTGCCTCATGAATGGAAAACAGCAACAGTTATCCCTCTGCACATAGGTGGGCCATCTGTAGACTTTGGAAGCTACAGACCTATAAGTCTCACTGGTCTTGTATGTAAAGCCATGGAAAGAATTATCATGGAAATGATCAGTACTGATATAGTAAACCTCCAGACACCAGACCCAACCTAGTTTAGTTTCATCAAGGACAAGTCATGCTTACTCACTCTGGTGGACTTCTTTGAGAAGGTCACCAAAGCAATGGATGAGGGCAGAATGGTTCACACTGCCTAACTTGACCTGGACAAGGCATTTGATACAATATCCCACTTGGGCATTGTTGACAAACTCGGGAGGTTAGGTACAAACCGTTATGCAATCCAGTGGAAAGCCAACTGGCTCTCAGACAGGATCCAGCAAGTTAGAATTGGGAATCCACCTCTACAAGGAGGCCAGTCACAAGTGGAGTCCCTCAGGGATCAGTTCTTGGACTGATTCAATGTCAGTGGTCTCTGGCTGACTAAATTTGCTGATGATTGCAAATTAGGAGCTGTCATTGAATCCCACACTGACACAAACGTTCTCCAGGAGTGACTGACACAAACAACTGGTGTCAGCGCCATGGACTAAACCTAAATGTCAGGAAATGCATAATGATATTCTTGAGGAAGTCATCCATCCCTGCTAATTATCATATTGACAACATACCCCTTAGAGACAATCCAGTAGTCAGGGACTTTGAGACACACACAGACAGTAATCTAATCTTTGACCATCACATGCCTACAGTAGTGAAGAAATCATTCTGTGTTGCATAACTTATAAACAAAGGTGTGGCATCTAAGTCCAAGGAAGTCATTGTTCCACTGTATTAGACATTCATCAAACCTGTCATTGAGTACAGTGCCCCCTTTGGTATGCACCTAAGTAGGCATATCCACAGAGGTTTTTCACTAAAAGAATACAGGGCATAAGTAAAATGTCCTATTCAGACCTCCTCAAGGCCCTATCCTGTATTCTGTCTACTACAGGCTTTTGAGGGGAGGTTTATGCTTGGCATACAGGGCATTGTCAGACCCCACTCTGATTGCCCTACGTATCCACAAAATAAACAGCACCAAAATCACCCATTCTAAAGACTTGAACCTTGCCTGTGATATAAATAGGACCTGCTGGAGAGACAGGTATGTATCCCAGAGACTATTACGTCTCTGGAACAGGCTCCCCATTCGTGTGAAGCAGAGTTTTTCCCCTAACCCAATTGAAGAGCAACTTGGGCAATTGGATGGGTAACAGGAAATTCATCCCTGGTTTGTCACTTGTGTGTCTAATGGACACAGGTAACCTGAAAATGGTTCATCTTACTGGCCCCTGCTTGTAAATGTTTCATCTCCCAAGCCCCTTCTTACACTTATTAGAACTTGTCAGAGATTTGGGATGCATGGCTAAGCTTAAAAAAGGCCCTTGTGGTCGTTAATTTAATAGGTTCATAGGTGTGTGTTAAGCTTGGCTTCTGCAGTAATCAGTATCAGTATTACTGATTGTAATAATATAGGAGTCTACCATATATCCTCTTTGCCCCCTACAAAGTCTGAGGATTTCCTGACCAAGTTCCAGCATCTAAAAAATGGTAAAATACAGTATTTATGTGGGATTTAAAATACACAAACATTAAATGGGTAAATGACTCAATGTGAAATAAATGTGCCAAGAAGTTAATTGAGACTGTCAACGAAACAGTTTTTGAATATTTACTATGAATTCTAAGTAAGGATGGTGGTGGAATCATTCTGTTCCCACTTGTGGTTGCATACTCTTTCAGTAGCATAGATCATGATACTGTTATCGTTAATCAAGATAAAGTCAAACTTTTTTTTTACTCATCCTTCCTATGTTTTACTAATGAAAACTGATGCACTAAATGCTATACTTAAGTGTATAGGTACCTAATAGGCTAATGATCCATGAGGATCTTCTGAAGCTTAGCCATGCATCCCCAAACAGATTTCTAGCTGTAGTATTTTAAGTACGATTAACCAGAGCCTTTTGTATTTAGTATAAATAACACAGGGGCAGGCGGACATTTACATGTCACCCCTGTCAGTAAGGGACAAGGGTACTAATCCAGGAGTGAACTTGCAGTTTTCCATCCACTCATCCAGATTACACTTAGAGAGTAAAGGGATGTACTTTGCCTTACATGGAGAGGAAGACCATTCCAGTGCAATGTTATTCTGTGCAAAACAAGTCTGTCTCCAACTTGTTCTGTTTAAGCTTCTGAAGAGATCTGTTGCGTGGGTATTTCTACTATTATTAGACTTGTGGATGTGTATTAGATCTGAAAGGATAGGTTTGGTAGACGCTCTGCATCCAAGGCAAGGATTATCCCTCAGTAGCCTGTAAGATACCGAAAAAAAGGGCATGGCTTTGAGATGATCTGTGCACCTTTTGTTATTAAGCCCTTTATTTTCTTAGGGAACAAGCATTGTGGTTGCTCAAGTTGTGCCAGGTATTTGGACAGGTACATACCAAAGGATTAGCCTGATGAATGCAGTATACTGTGGAATAATCACCTCCCTGCACCTAAATAGCGTACCCTTACTAATCATCTGTACAATAAAAAAAGGATATCGTTAGAGCAGCGGAGACATGATGATCAAATGACAGTTTATTATCTGCATATGTTGCCAGGTCTGTGACTACTGTATCAATTTTCAGAGGTGTGTTGTTGGTATGATAGTTGCAGGAGCTTTAGGCTGTAGTTTTGATACCAGCTATTTGTTTGGGAAAAGCCTTACCAAAGGAACATGGTATCTACTGGAGAGTTTGTGGTGGCACAAAGTTAACAGTCATTTGCAGACTTATTAAGCCACAAACCATTAACATTAGCTTTAATGTCTGAGGATTCTGTGTCAAACAGGAGTGACCCAAGGACTGAACCTTGGGGTATACTACTAATGACAGGTCTTTTGGACGAGGTAGGTCCACCGACCCTAACTTCTTGGGATCTAATTGTGAACCAGTTTGTTGTCTAATACATTACGTAAGGATTTACATTTAGCTGGATTAGTTAAATCAATTGTGCCTTATTGAAGGATAGCTTTGAATGCCATTTCAAAGTCAAGAAATCAGTATGTACAGAATTGCCCTTATCCATTGCTTCAGTAATTATTTTCAAGACGTCAACCAGTTTAAGTAGGCAGGATCCACCCTTGACAAAACTATAGCTTAGGTTGGGAGTTTGTAGGTTGTCTATATCCTTATTTAGCAATTCCATAATGACCCTTTCCATACAGATGAAGCTAGTCAGGCTTTTAGGTCTATAGTTGCTCGGGTCATTTGATGCTGCACCATAGTGAAGGTGGTATGGCTTTTACAGTCCATCTGTCTGGTACAAATCCTGAATAGGGGCTGATGTTGAAGAGCATCTGTAGTGGGTTTGACAGGTCCTTTTTTAGGCTAACCAGTAGGCAGCCTGGTATATTATCAGGCGCCACAAAAGCAGTGTTCTTGCCCTTGGATAGTGCTTTGAGGACTTATTCCAATTTATTGACTAGTATATTGGTGATGTCTTAAGGATTAGAGTATGTGATATCATTTACTGTTAGCTCTGCACAGTTTTGAGCATTATATCTTGGGTTTCTAGAATAGTTAAGGCTTTGCAATAGTGTTTTGCCTGGGTGCTTGTTTTTACCTCATGTCTAGCTTTGGTGGATTTGATCAGGGACTGAAATTCCCTGTTAAGTTTGGTAAGAGCATTTTTGGCATTTGGAAGGTTATATTTATTTTTACGTGCATTGAGCTTGTTTCTTTTATTGTAGAGAATGTTTATATTTGGGTTCTAACATAGAGGGTTATTTTTTTAATTTGTCATTGTATTTATTTAGTAGGGGGACAGATGCTTCTGTGAAACTATTTAGATGTGATAGAATTTGGAGTCGAAGGATTTGACATTCGTAGAAGAGGCATCAGGGTGTAAGGGAATGTTGAATTTAGCCATGTTGTCACTCAGTTTTAGCAGATTAGCTTTAGCATAATCACTGAAGACTGAGTTATTGGTGGGCACTTCCAGCTTCATTCTTATGGTGAATTATGACTAGTTTTTTGGTCTGACTTGACTAGAGAGGATGTTACAACTGATTTGGATGCAGAGCTTTCCCATATAGGTGATAACCAAATCCAGGATTTTGTCTCCCCTAGTGAGTGGTGTGAACTAGCTGAAACAGTGAGTTTTTATTTATGAGGTCCAGAAATCTCTGGGCATAACATGTTTGGGGATGTGTAAGTTTCTTAGCTGATGTAGGGATGGTTGAAGTCCCTAAGAGAATGGTATTGGGCTGGATGATTAAGACCTCCAGACTAGGTCAGTAGGAGATATGGGCCAAGGGAGACATAGAGGTCTTCCACTCATTAACTGTGATGCAGTGTGAGGCTTTGGTAATGGTAAGCTGGACATAGAGTAGATGCACTTCGTGTTTCACTGTTGCAGCCATCACCTGTGTTTTACCCCTGCTGTGGTAGCCCTCGGTCGGCCCAAATACCAGAGTCAATGTTTTTGTGTGCTGGCTGCCACCACCTGTAGTCTGACGTCAGGTCATCAGTGCTATAAAGCAAGGCAGCCAATGTTATTACATCAGTCTTTCTTGCTGTGGAGCCTGTAGCAGAAGCAGTTCGCATGAGTTCCAGTCGGTCGCTACCAGAAGTTAAATTTCAGCAGAAAAATGTCTAAAGCGAAGTACCCCATTGCGGACCCTTTTTTCTTGCTCTAACCAATGTCCGAAAAAGTTAACAATTGTCTTGTCATTGGAAAGCAGATTCCACACCGAGTCTTTCATTCTTACTGCATCACTTGTTTAGGCACAGACCACAATGTCCCTCGTTGCCAGTTCTGTGCCCTCTTTAATGTGAGAACCATTCGCCGTAGAGCTCTTTTTGTAGACAGTTATTTTCATATTCCAGTATGGCGTCCATCAGCCAACAATCTGTGGATATTCCAAAAAAAAACCTAGAGATAAAGATAGAGCCAGGCCACACAAGGCTAAGCCTTCCTACGACACTACTTCTAAGCAAGTCGTCAGTTCTCCGGAATTCAGTGAGGTGCTTACGCAGCCCCTGAGGCCCGACTCGCCATCTACGCAGGCCTCTGCTGAGACCCTTTCAGAGTCTGGTATGCCGCAGAAATATACTTTGTTTTCTGAGCCTTTGGGTGTCTCTGCCTCAGTTGGGTCCAGAGCTGCGACGCAGGCATTTGCTTCCGAGGACACCTTTGCAATACCAGATCTAGACAAAAAAACAACGCCTTTGCATTCGATTACCACTTGTCAGAGACCAACGGATTCTCTCAGGCCTAGAAGCCAGGCCACTCTTAGGAAACCTGTTTCTAGCCACCATCTTGCTACTGCTCCTCCACCCCAAGCTGAAATGCTTCAAATGGCAGAGGATCTCATCTCCCTTATCCGAGGTACTCAGGCCCCCTTTCCTAAAAGGAAAAGGCATCCTTCTCCTGAAATTATGACAGACCAAGAGTCTGAGGAATTTGATTATTCTGCTTTTGAAGCGGAACAACATCCCTTAACTGTTTATGAGGATTCAGATGCAGAGGAGTCCATCCCCTCTGCCTCCCCTCCAGAGGACCTCTCATTTCGGGAAACCCTTCATTCCCTCAGGGAACATTTCCAGTGGGAATCTCAAGACTTCCCACAGTCTAAGAAAAGACTTAGAGAGTTTCTGGACCTGCCCCAGCACAGACCCCTGGCCATCCCACCTATTTTAGAAGTGGTGGATGATGTTTTCCATGAATCCAGCTTTAGCCCCTGATGACCTACCTCCTGCGGCAAGTAAACCTGACAGGTACTACAGAGTACCGGATTCTCACAAATACCTGTATAGGAATCTTGCTGCAGACCCATAGGTCATTACACAGGGACCCAAAGGAGCTAAGACTAGTTCTGCTAAGAATCCTCTTCCTTCTGACAAATACTCCAGAGCTCTGTACAGTTAGGGTAAGAAAGTATACACCTCTGCAACCTTAGCTATCAGAGCACTCAATTGTCAGTTCATTATGCTGAAATATCAACAGCACACTTTGGAACAATTAAAACAGGTGATTGCTTTCTCCCCTGAGTGTGCCAACTCCAAGGAGCTGACAGATTTACTACACTCCACTTGTCAAGTGGCCAAGCACTCATTACAATGTGGATATGATGCCCTAGAAGCCTCTAGCAGGGCAGCATTGCCAGGATCTGTCATTAGGAGGCATTCATGGCTGAAGGAACAACCTCTCCCTGATCATGTCAAGTCTAAACTTATTGAAGCACCCCTAGACAAGGAGCGCCTTTTGGGGAAAAAGCAGAAGAATTGCTTAAAAAGATGGAAGACAAAGCAAAATGTATTCAAACAGTGAAATATTTCTTTCATGTTCAACTGCCCAGATTCTGCAGGAACTTTCCCACTAAACACTGGGTCTTCCCTGCACCCAGCATACAGGGCCAAGGTAAGCCATGCAGGGACAGGCCAACCAGGCCCCTATCCCAGGGCCAGCAAAGAAGCAAACAGTGGACCACTTCCGTCTCTAAGGCAGGGAGTCCTAAGTCAAGCTTTTATGGCAAGCACTCACAATGACTTTCCCTCCCCCCTCTGCCCTCCCTTCACTTATCAGAAACTAGGAGGAAGGCTCACCCTTTTCAAAGGCAGTTGGGTTTCTATAACCAAGGACCAATGGGTCTTAAAAATCATTTCTCAGGGATACAGATGCTCTTTCAAAGAACTCCCAGTTCCACGAGAGTACCCAGACCTCCCCAAAACCAGTGAGCAGAGGCATTGAAACATGTCCAAACTCTAATATCCCAGGGGACAGTAGAACCTGTACCTCTGAATCAAACAGGAAAAGGTTTTTACTCCGGACTATTCCTTGTTCCCAGAAAAGAGGGCACTTGGCGCCCCATCCAGGATTTATCCAAACTGAACACCTCCTTGGTGGTCCCCAAATTCAAAATGATAACTTTGCAGCAGCTCCTGCCTATGCTCACACAAAATGCCTGGCTGGTGACACTAGACCTAAAAGAGGCCTACCTCCACATCCCCATCAGAGAATCGTGCAGAAAACTCCTGCACTTCAGAGCAGGCTATCGACACTTTCAGTTCTCTGCACAGCCCTTTAGCTTATCTACTGCTCTCAGAGTATTCACCAAATGCTTAGCCCTAGCTTTAGCATTCTGCAGACAGAGAAATATACAGATTTACCCTTACCTGTACAGCTGCCTCATTCAGGCAGAGTACAAAGAAAAGTTGCTCCAGGACCTTCTCTTTGTCACATCTCTTCTTAGTTCCCTAGGGTTCACCATCAATGAGAAAAAATCAAAACAAAACCCCACCAGAAAAATTATTTTCCTGGGAGCTGTCCTAGAGACAGCATCCCAAATGGCCTTTCTATCTGCAGAAAAGCAGAGCTTCCTGCCTCTCTACTTCACCCAGCTGGCTTCCAGAAGCCATCTCACTGCGAGGAAGTTCCAGCAAGCCCTGGGAGACATGGCATCTTGCATGCTTCTTCTCCCCCTCACCAGGCATCACATGAGAAAACTTCAGTGGTACTTAAAAAAAAAAAAAAAAAAAAAAACCTTTGGTGTCAGCACTCTCAGTCCCTAGAGGCCACGCTACCTCCAATCCCATGTATAAGGGCCAAGTTTCTCTGGTGGGCAAGAGGCCTTCTGCCATGAACAAGGGTCTTCCCTTCATCCTTCCCCCTTCCGGCCAGACCGTCACCACCAATGCCTCAGACATTGCTTGGGGCGGTCACCTAGTAGGCAGGTGTACCCAAGGCCTTTTGAATGCCCAGCAACTTCACTTGCGCATCAATCAGAACAAAATGATGGCAGTACAAAAGTCTCTGACTTCCTTCCAACCCCATCTCAGGCCAGGGATCTTCCTTATAAAAACAGACAACACCACAGTGATGTGGTACAGCAACAAACATGGGGGCACCCAGTCTTACCCCCTGTGCAGGTTAGCCATGAGTTTGTGGCTTACAGCCACCTCTATGGGGCTACACCTAATTGCCCAATACCTTCCAGGGGTCAACAACACCCCGCCAGACCACCTAAGCAGAAACTTACTGGACCCCCATGAATAGCAGCTCCACAGAGAAATCTTTCTGAAAATCACTCCGGGATGGGGGACCCCAGAAGTGTATCTCTTTGCCTCACACCTCAACCACCAGCTGCAGAGATTCTGCACCAGGGAGTTCCACCTCTTTCTGTACGTGTACCCTCCTGTGCCCCCTTATTCCCAAGGTTCTGATCAAAATAAGAGAGGAGAGACCAGGGGCCACCCTCATTCTCCAGACTGGCCCAGACACCATTGGTGCCCCCTGTTACGCAGCCTGACTTTACAGCCCCCAAAGCTGCTTCCCCTGATGTCAGACCTCTTGACCCAGGAGGGGGGGGGGGTACTGCATCCAGACCTACAGACTCTCAATCTTTCAGCATGGCTTATACACTAAAAACTAACAAGGAGTCCCTGTTAAGCAAACAGGTCATGGACATCATCACAGAAGCCAGAAGACCCAGCACATGAAAATCATATGCAGGAAAATGTAAAAGATTTTGCTCCTGGAAACCATAAAAAGGGGTCAGTACCTCCCACCCTTCCATCCCTCTCACCCTGGATTACCTAGCAGAGTTGCTCAATAGTGGCCTCTCTTTCTCCTCTTTTAAAATTCTTGCCTTGGTCATTTCAGCCCATTATGATTCAGACCCATCCCTCTTCTCTCATCCTTTGATTAAGCAATTCCTCAGAGGGGCTTCTAATATCAGGCCTCCCAGAAGGCCTCCCATGCCACCCTGGACCTGAATTGTGTGTTAGAAAAACTAACCTTACCTCCTTTCGAACCTGCCTCTTCTACAGTATTGAAGTACTTGTCATGGAAGACTGCTTTCCTATTAGCTATCACCTCAGCCAGAAGGGTCTCGGAACTTTAAGCTCTTATGGCAGTTGAGCCCTTCATCATTTTCCATGCAGTCTCTCCCTGAGGACTTAACCCCTCCTTTATGCCCAAAGTGGTATCTGACATTTCCCTTAACCAGGCCATACACCTTCCCACCTTCTTTCCCAACCCTCAAAACAAGGGGGAAAGAATCCTACACTCACTAGATGTACACAGGCAACTCAGATACTATCTGGACCTTACTAAGCCATTTAGAAAAACAGACCCCCTCTGTCCCTGGAGCAAAGCAACTACTCCAAACAAACCATTTCAAAATGGATTTTACACTGTATCCATTTCTGCTGCAGACTACATGGGAAACCCATCCCTAAGTCTATCCGTACCCACTCTACTAGGACAATTTGCACTTCCAGTGCCTTACTCAGAGGAATACCCACCAGGGACATCTTGGAAGCAGCCACCTGGACCTCTGTCCATACCTTTACAAAACATTACCGCCTACCCCTCTTTTCTAAGTCTAGGTCCGGCTTTGCCTCTGCAATTCTGCAGTGCCTCCTGACCCATACCTAGGACTCAACCTATCCTTCCACCCCTTTCCTCAGCTTTGGGAATCCTCCCACAGGTGATGACTGCAACAGTGAAACATGAAGAACATAGTACAGTTGTGTACACTTACCATAAATGTAGGTGTTCGAGTGTATTCATTGTTGCATTCTTGGTTTCCCTCCCTCCATCCCCCATTTAACATCTTCTCCTAGGGGGACATAAGCTTCCCTAGGTGACGTTTAGCCACCAGGACCACTTCTCTGTTTTCCCTTGTGCTTCTGATGGGTTAGGGCAAGAAAAACTGATATAATGACGTTGCTGCCTTGCTTTTATAGCACTGATGACCTGACATCAGAATACAGGTGATGACAGCTGGCACACACAAACATTGACTCTGGTATTTGGGCCCACCGAGGGCTACCACAGCAGAGATAACTAACAGGTGATGACTGTAGCAGTGAATACACTTGAACATCTACATTTATGTTAAGTGTACACAATTGTGTCTGGGAATGAAGTTTTTGTTTTATGACAGTAACTACTGCCACCTTTAACGGTTTCATCTAGTGCTGTGAGTCTGAACACGTTAGATATTGAAACCTTGTGTTGATGGGGTACTTTCAGTATTGTTGAACCATGTGTCTGTGTTGATGCAAATATTAATGCATTTTAGGGTAAGGAGAGTTTGTGAGGAGTGTAGTTTTGTTAAGGTTTCTAGTATTGAGTACCATACCTCATGTCATCTGAATTTTGCATTATGTTGGAAGCTTCTGAAGACTGACTTTGCATAAAAAGATATTATGAGGTTAGATAAGGTTTTTCACTGACTTTGCCTAATTATGAAGGTGAATAAGGTTTTTGCCAATATATGAAAGCCGTGGGGGGGGGGGGGGTAGATGCAGGCCATCTATGGCAAAACAGTTTGGACCGTCTGTCACGTCCTCCAAGGCAAATGTATATTGCACTCCCTTTGACACCAGAAGCTAACCCAATTGTTGAAGTCAATCATCTTTTGTCATATTGTCACATGATTATGGGTGATGATCAAATGTTGCTCAGGGCTAGGTTGATACCTGCCTCAGATAAACATTCTTTGAGCTTCATCTTGTCTGTCTATATTTTCCTAGGAAGTATGTATCAGGTCACTTATTGTTGTGTAGTATGTGTACTTGTGTAATGACTTAAGTGTGTGCATTATGTGATGAATCCTGATCCCTGATAAGCAAATAACTATGAACCCTGTCTTTGCTCAGCCTGGTGAGTGGTGCATCAGTGGGTTTTACAATGGAGTCTGTTATGACTAGGATGTTGGGTTGTATAGAGGTTTGCCTTATGGGTAGTTTAGTTGAGACACTGTTATAAGTACATCATTTGGGGATGGATGCTACTTGTGTTAAATGTTTATGAGGTTGCTGAGGAAAATTGTTGTGGTAATTGTATCTGGGAGTCCTTTGAGGTTTAGGTAGATTAGTTTTAAGAGCCTCAGCCAATGTGGGTCTGTGTGCTTATTCTGTAATGTGTGTGCGTTAAGTAAAGTGTTTTTTTGTTGCTGACATCCTGTTTGGTATATGTAGCTTCTGTATCTGTTAACCTTGGCTCCAGTGATAAACATCTCCTCCACACTGTATCGGATTGCTTAAGAAATAGGTGGTTGTCAGTAAACTTGAGACAATTGCTACATTGTCTCAGGATGCGCATTTCCACCAAGCTGGCTGCAGATGTAATAAGAAAGTTCAAATCCATGGTTCCAGATGTTGAGAGGGCTGCAAGGGAGTGGTACCTGAAAGGTTTACTACTGATTTCTTTGTGTTATATTGGGTGAAAACTACAACATAAGTCTAAACCTGTGGAGCAATGCCCCTCTGGGTGCAAACGAGGAGCTTTGTTGCACACCTGACTATTTAAAAAGTTTCAGAGGTTGGCTTTGTAGGGAAAATTGGTATTCAAAGTACCTGTGTCTGTGTAGGGCACAGCTGACTGATACAGTGTGATGCCATACTTATGAAAGCAGACTGGAATACTGTCATTGTTATACTGTTACCTTTGTGTTACTGATGTGCTCATTAACAAAAATATTAGTACGGCAGAAATAGGCAACTAAAATACAATCGGTTTAGTAGATTCATAAATTTAATAAAGTACATAAAAATGCATAGATTAAATAGTAAGAATACTTAGTTTTTCCTATTTAAATCTTCCAAAACATTGAACTTGGTCTGATCTCAAAAGTTGAAAGCACTAATAAGGTGTTCTTAAAGTGCACAATCAGAAAATGAAAAGGAAAATCGTGACTGTAACATGTAATCAGAAAACAAGAAGGTGATCAAGGCATAGTACATACTGAAAGTGCTTGGAGAAAATTTTGTCCGGACTTCACAGTAAGTACCACAGGAAAGAGCATAGTGTCACAGGCACTATATATTCAGGTACTCATACCAGCCCAAATCTAAGAAACAAAAAATTATTCAACACCACTGGTTACTTTCAAAACTTCATCAAATTTTGTTTATAAGAGAACCCCAAAAAAACAAAACAAAAACAGACCAGTTTTACTCTAAAGCTGTCTTCCTCAGTGCATCTAAACGCATATAGTCAGTCTCCATATTTGAAATTGCGTTCTGTCCTGTGGTCACATAATTATTACATTTAAAATGTAAAATACTTGTTGGAAAAGTATAACATAGTAAGTGCTTCAGAGTCACATTCTGCCATTTGCTTTCTCATTGTTTAGGACACCTTTGCATGTGAACAAATAAAAATCATCCAGCCATAATGTTTTAAGTGTTAAGTCCATTAAGTAATAAACATGTAAACACTTGCACTAATATTTTCCATTCTTCTAAAAAAGATGATACTCTGCAGGAAGTCTCTTGCACAAGGTGACCAACCATCCCATCTTTTTTTGGGACGGTCCCAGTTTGGAAGCCTGTGTCCTAGAATCCCAAACATTATCTTTGGGATGCAGAAATGTCCCGGTTTACTCGGAAATGGTCCTGAGTGACTCAGGTCACAGCTAGCAGATGACTGAATGAGTAACAGGTTAAGTGCAGAAAACATCTCAAGCTGAGTCAGTCACGTACCATAAAAAAAAAAAAAATCTGATCTGAAGTAGTTAATCTTCTTCCTATTCATCACTGATGGGTTCAGTTCGGAGCCCTCGGAACCGAGTCGTCCTTATACCAAGCTTGCACGCACCAAAAACTCTCGAGCTAAGCTGCTATCCACAATGCCCTTTACTCAGTTACCTCCGATCTCGTTTGCCGCGCGGCCATATAGCAGCGTTTCACCGAGCTCTCCAGCTGAGTGATTTATCTTGTACATTTACAAGTTTTTTTTTAAATTTTTTCCTGTTTATAGTCTGTTCTTTGATATTTCTATTGTTTCAGCTCTACCCGTAGGTATCTCTTACTTACCATTGTTGGTATTTTCTAAATTTCTACCCTTGTGGTATCTTATTACCATTGTTGGTATTTCCTCTCTCTTTACTTCTTCATTTCCTCCACTTTCCTCACACTTTCCCTTTTGCGTGATTGTGTGTACTGTGATGTATGAAAAGAAGGGAACTATGGGGTTTAAACACTACTCTTTTGCAGTGGTAAACTTACTAATAGCGACCTCCATGAAGAGTGTGTGTACTGTCTGGGGGTTCCTCATTTGTCGGCGAAATCCCCGAGTGATATTTGTGCTAGCTTCAGTCAGCAGACGCTGAATGAACGTCGGAATAAACTGATTTTGAAGGACCTGCTTGCTTCACCTTTTTCAGAGGCTATTTCTGCGACAGAGGTCTCATCCCCTCCTTCTGTGGACAAGAAAAGTCCTTGCTTAGTCCCCTCTTCACTGGCCGGTGACAGAGGTAAAAGCCATAAACACAAGGCCCAAAAGTCTTCCTCAGAGCTCCGTTCTGCCACCTCGGTTCCGACTGCTGCATCAGGTCCGAGCTCGGCTCCAACGAAATTTACCAAGGTTGCCTCGTAAGCGCCTACCCTGGTACCGATGACTACGGCGCTGTCTACTGCCTCTGTTCCGATCAGCTTGTCTGTTTCTGTCTCGGCATTGATATCACCCATTTCTTCCCAGACACCGGTTCCGACAACAACCTTAGAACCGTTTTTGTCATCCACTCCTGTTGTGACCTCAGCTCTGAGCCCGTTCATGGCTCAAACCATACCATTGTTGCCGGTTTCTAAATTGGAATCATCGGTGCTGTTTTGTGATACACCATGGACCCGAGTTATCGACTGTGGACCCCTTTGCTGGACAAGCCTGCAGCCCCTTGTTGGACCGGCCTGATTCCCCCTCAAGGGCATCGGTGAGATCCACCAGGAGCCTTTCAGAATTGGGTGTGGTGCACCTTTTTGACCAGCTGCTGATTGCCATCGGAATTTCAAATCCGCCTAGACCCTATCCCACTCCAGGCTTTGGGTCTAGCACTCCAGCAACCCCTACTTACTCTCCTCCCTTGGATCCTTCGGTTCCAAGGCTCATTTATCCAATGTTTTCTAGAGGACCCCTTCCTCTGCGCGGACAACAACAGTGTCTGAGGTCTCGAGGCCCCTTTGGGTGTCGGTTCCGTCAGAACCCACCCTTCCTCAGTCTCATGCTTGGGGAGTGGAACTTCCGGTTCCAGTATTGGATCCGACGGCATTGTCGGTCCTGACTTCAGATTAGAGGGTGACTACTGCTCCAAGTTTGCTTGAGGCTCAGTCCCCGGGGGCGGACGGTGTGGAGAGGGGTGTGACTCCGGTTCCGATTTTGGCTTCTTTGGTTTCGGGCTCACACTCCTTTTCGGGCGGGCCCGCTTTCCGGGTGATGGAGAGGGTGCTTGCTTCTAGCAACCCTCCTACATTGGTTATCCCCCCAGTTCCCTCTCAGCCATAGCTGTCAAAGGCCACCCCCCCCCAGGAGTCTGAGAGCACAAGGCCCAGGAAACCCCTACCCAGGGTATTTCCCTTTCTGAGCCAGAGGAAACCACAACCCAAGCTGCGGAAGCCCTTACAAATGCCTTCTATGAACACCTCCAGGACTGCATGGATCAGGCAATCCCAAATAAAACCAAGACTCTTTCCACAAAGGGCAAACGTCCAGTCTGGTGGACCCCAGCCATTAACAAACTTTACAATAAGAGGAGAAAGCTATTACATGATAGAACAAAATCCATAAAAGGGAAGTCACCCCTGATCATTATTAGTAAAAAAATACGAGCACTCATAAAATCAACTAAGGCCAATTTTGAGAGAAAAATTGCCATGGATTCAAAGGACAATCATAAGGCCTTTTTCAGCTATGTTAGGAACCTGGGTGGAAACTCCCAGATATGCTCAGAATTAGTCCAAAATGATACAAAAATCACTGAACCCACAGACATTGCCAACATACTGGCAGACAGGTTCAGTGCAAACTTCACCCCTCTCCCCTAAAGGAGAGATAACTATCCCAGCCGAGTGTAGCCTCCCGGACATCTCAAATGCGCAGGTGAAAGCTGCTCTCTCTAAAGCTAAAAACACAGCATCAATGGGACCGGATGGTGTCCCCAGCTGTGTGCTACATGAGCTAAATGAGGAATTAAACCCGCACATAAGGCAGCTGTTTAATCTCAGCCTTACCACAGGATACGTGCCCAAGGAGTGGCGACGGCAACTGTGGTCCCACTCCACAAAGGCGCCTCACGGACCCTGGTAATTACTGCCCCATAAGCTTAACAAGTCTAGTCTGCAAAGCTATGGAGAGGATCATAATGGAGCTCATAAACAAAGATATAGGGACTTGCAGACATTGGACCCGACCCAGTTTGGCTTTGTCAAGGGAAGATCATGCCTTTTGAACTTGGTCGACTTCTTGAAACAGTCACCAAGGCCATTGATGAGGGAAAGGCAGTCCATACAGCCTACCTTGACCTTGCAAAGGCTTTCACACAATACCCCACTCGGTATTGTAGAAAAACTTACCAGCTTAAATGTAAACCCATATGTCACAAGATGGGTTGCAAACTGGCTTAAGGACAGAACCCACAGGGTTAGAGTTGCTGGCGCTGTGTCAGACTCCAAGCTGGTCACAAGTGGTGTCCCACAGGGCTCGGTCCTTGGCCCCCTATTGTTTGGCATCTACTTCTCAGAAGTACAGGCCAACATGGGAGGACTTTGGCTGACAAAGTTTGCAGACTACTGCAAACTGGGCCATAGTGGAAAGTGCATCGGACACGGATATCCTTCAGAAGGGACTCACGGAAACAGATAGCTGGTGCCAGAGCCATGGCCTGAAGTTAAACGCCAAAAATGTATAGTCATACCCTTCGGGAAAAACAAGGTAACCCCAAGCTACCATATAGGTGGCAATCCACTAAGCACAGAAGAGGTTATCAGGGACCTGGGGACCCAGGTTGACAGTGGCCTTTCTTTTGACACTCACATTGCTAAAGTGGTTAGAAAGACCTTCTACATTGCCCACCTGATCATGAAGGGATTCACATCCAGATCTAGTGAGGTCATTGTTCCCCTGTACTCTTCACTTATCAGACCAATGATCGAGTACAATGCCCCATTCGGGATGTATCTCACCCGACATCTGCAGCAATTGGAGAGACCCCAAAAGTTCCTCACCAAAAGGATAAAGGGACTCCAAAATCTGTCATATGCTGCCAGATTGAAGAAACTCCAGCTCTATTCAGTCGCATACCGTCTGCTCAGAGGTGACATGTGCCTGACATACAAGGCCATGTCCAACCCGGAATTAATGGACATGCTCCACCTCAAAAATCCAAATCCACCAAAACCACTAGAGCAAGCGACTTAAACCTTAGCACAGATATAAATAGGACGTGCTGGAGGGATAGATTTATCACTCAGAGACTCCCTATGCTGTGGAATAAAATCCCGGTCCATGTGAGGCAGAGCACCTCGCTGACTCTGTTCAAGAGAAATCTAGACCTGTGGATGGGAGATCGTAGGTTTACCCCGGGAATCATATCTGTGTCACTGCTGGACAGAGGCACAACAAACTAATGGGCACAGTATTTTTTCATATAAGGGGTGGCGTAAGCCACACAAATTTGGGCTAGGCTTATAAATGCCTTAGGGCAGATAGCCTAGTATAAACCTATGAACCTATGAGTCTTCTTCGGATGCTCCTACCGAAGAACCCCCTCGGAAATGGGTGCGTAAGAGGAAACACATGGACTCCCCAGAGGAGTCCCTCACGGAAGATAAGGACTATGATGATGGGGAAGGCTCCCCATGGTCGCCCCCTGACTATGTCTCCTTCGGAGACATCATGGAAATCTTGACACAGAAGGGTGACTTGAAGCCCTCCAACCCTTCCTCAGAGGAATCCATATTCTTGCTGGCCTTTTTCTCTCGGCCCTCTACTTCTTGGGTGACCCCCACCTGCTGATGCGTTAGTTAAGCTCATCGTGCAAAGGGCATGGAAGAACCCCGACTCTGTTGAGGCCATCCCCAGGAGATCAGACAAGGTACTCTCCCCTCGAGAGGATCAACCCCATTGGTCTAGAGGTTTGCCAGTGGATGCTGTGGTGGTGGCGGCAGCCACGAAAAAGGACCTTTCTGAAGAGAGTCCTGCTATCCACCCACCCACCAGAGAGTCCCGGGCAGTGGACAGGTTAGGGGAAGTGAGTTTTTGTATCCGCAACCTTTGCAGTTAGGTCTCTGAACTTTTTGGCACATTTTACGAGGCTTCAGAGAGATCTTATCTCCAAACTCTGTAGAACCCTCGCAGGCCAAGTATCAGATGGAGCACGAGATAAAGTTGCTTTTCAACTTGCCACCCTAGAGTCTATATCCAATTCATCCATGAGGTTGTTGTCATACACAACCGAAGGAGCAGCTAGAGCTGCAGGTTCAGGCATAGTCATGAGAAACCATGCATGGATGCGAATTTGTGACCTCGCGGACTCCTTCAAGTCTTCCTTTCTAAATGCCCCTATTGAGCCATCAGCTCTGTTCGGTGCTAAGGTCAAGGATACATTTAGCCAGGTGCAAGCAAGACGGGAAGACCTTGTCTGCCATTGGCCTACACTTTTCCAAACCTCAGCGTTACTTCTCCAGGAAGCAAAGGAGCAGGAAGATGTGGCACAAGAAATCTCAAGGTCCTTTCCGAGATGCACGTGGTGAGGACTCCTCCAGAGGCAGAGGGGGTTCCAATAATGGAAGACGTCCCTTTTGGGGCAGAGGGGGTCCCCGGAACCAGGGCTCCAGAGATTCGTTCTAGGGTAGACTGTATCAGCACTCCTGAGGCGTTGTCTGATTGCTTTCCTCTGGAAACAGTCGGGGCACATTTTTCTCTGCACTAAGCTGCCTTACTCTCCATTACAAATGATCAGTGGGTGCAGAGAATCATTACCAGAGGCTACCATATTCCCCTAATAGCTTATCCAAGACCTCTGAAATCCCTTCCCGATGTTCCACCCAGTCAAAGGGAGGAGGCAGTTTCCGAAATACGAAAGCTATGTCAAAAACGAGCCATCCAACAGGTCCCCCCAGATCAGTGTGGATCAGGGTTCTACTCAAAATTCTTTTTGGTGCCAAAGAAAACAGGGGACTGGAGGCCTATTCTGGATCTCAGCCATCTAAACAAATCGGTAGTTCAGACCAAATTCCACATGGTCACGATTCAAATCAGCCTCCCCTTTCTGCGGGAGGGTGTGTGGATGTGCTCATTAGATCTCCGGGATGAGTATTACCATATCAAGATGGACAAGCGCTCCGGGAGCCTCCTTTGCTTCTGGTTGGGAGCCAATCACTACCAATTCAGAGCCCTGCCTTTCGGTCATTCAACGGCCCCCAGAGTGTTCATGAAATGCCTTGCAGTGGTAACAGCTCATCTGCGACTTCAGGGATTTCAGGTGTTTCCGTACCTAGACGATTGGCTCCTCTCTGCCCCCAACAAGCGTCTTCTGGTCAGGGCCCTCCACTACACCCTGGTTCTAGCAGAGTCACTAGGCATCACCATACATTGGGAGAAATCCAACCTTCAATCCTCACAACAACTAGAATTCATAGGGGCAATATTCAACACCCAGTCAAGCCTGATCTCACTTCCTTTCCACAGGCGTCAGAGACTAAGGGCACAAGTTCAGGTGATACTCTGTTGAGGAAAGGTGTCTGCAAGGGAAGTTAAGCCTTGGGATCTATGGCTGCAGCCATCCCTATTGTTCCCTTAGCCAGACTACACATGAGATTACTGCAATGGCTTCTTCAGGCCCAGTGGATACCCAGTCTTCACCCCCTGAGCTCAGAGATTCTCATCACCAACACTTGCAAACTAGATATCCTCTGGTGGAAGAGTACGGATGAAAATCTTTGGTGTCGCCCCTTCCAGTCTCCCCAGCCCAGCGCCACAGTGACCACTGATGCTTCCCTGATGGGGTGGGGGGCCACTTCCAGGGAAAGTCAGTCCAAGGCATGTAGTACGATGTAGAGGTCAATTTGCATATCAATGTCCTGGGGTTAAGAGTGGTGCTATTGGCATTGCAGGCTTTTCATCCACTCCTTCCGGAATGATTGCTGTCCAGTCGGACAACATGTCCATGGACTGGTACATAAACAGGGAGGGACCAGATCCTAACCCCTGTGTCGCAAAGCCATGAGAATCTGGCAGTGGGCAATAGCTTCCAACCGCTTTCTCATCACAACGCATATCCCGGGGAGCTCCAACGTGATTGTGGACAGGCTGAGCAGATGCATTCTCCATCCTCACGAGTAGTCTCTCAACCAGAGTGTGGCAGCAGAAATTTTCAGCCGTTGGGGCCAGCGACGCTGCGACCTTTTTGCCTCCCCCTCAAACACAAAATACAGCAGCTACTTTGCCCTCTTCCACCCTCTTGGGGAGTCTCCGAGAGACACTTTGATCCACGATTGGCCCACAGGTCTCCTTTATGCATATCCTCCGATTCCTCTGATTCCCCTTGTTCTAAGGAAATCTATTCAGTTGAGAAGCAAAGTGATCCTCATTGCCCCGTTCTGACCTCATCAAGTGTGGTTTCCCTTCCTTCGACCTAATCTGTTACAACCTCTTTGGATCCTAGACACTCGTCAGGACCTCATATCTCACCCACAAGGGCTGACTC